>NW_027440429.1:0-105354 GCF_031893055.1 Leptodactylus fuscus
TATATTCTTTGAAATACCAGTCAAACTGGCACTATATACCAGTAGCAAGAAATAAGGGTATTTGTAACCCCAATATATTCTTTGAATTCCCAGTCAGACAATGGCACTATATACCAGGAGCAAGAAATGAGGGTATTTGTAACCCCAATATATTCTTTGAATTCCCAGTCAGACAATGGCACTATATACCAGTAGCAAAAATTGTGGGTGCACGTAACCCCAATATATTCTTTGAATTCCCAGTCAGACAATGGCACGATATACCAGTAGCAAGAAATGAGGGTATTTATAACCAAAATATATTCTTTGAATTACCAGTCAGAAACTGGCACTATATGGCAGTAGCAAGAAATGAGGGTATTTGTAACCCCAATATATTCTTTGAATTCCCAGTCAGACAATGGCACTATATACCAGTAGCAAGAAATGAGGGTATTTGTAACCCCAATATATTCTTTCAATTCCCAGTCAGACAATGGCACTATATACCAGTAGCAAGAAATGAGGGTATTTATAACACCAATATATTCTTTGAATTACCAGTCAGAAACTGGCACTATATGGCAGTAGCAAGAAATGAGGGTATTTGTAACCCCAATATATTCTTTGAATTCCCAGTCAGACAATAGCACTATATACCAGTAGCAAGAAATGAGGGTATTTATAACCCCAATATATTCTTTGAATTCCCAGTCAGACAATGGCACTATATACCAGTAGCAAGAAATGAGGGTATTTGTAACCCCAATATATTCTTTGAATTCTCAGTCAGACAATGGCACTATATACCAGTAGCAAGAAATGAGGGTATTTGTAACCCCAATATATTCTTTGAATTTCCAGTCAGACAATGGCACTATATACCAGTAGCAAGAAATGAGGGTATTTGTAACCCCAATATATTCTTTGAATTCCCAGTCAGACAATGGCACTATATACCAGTAGCAAGAAATGAGGGTATTTGTAACCCCAATATATTCTTTGAATTCCCAGTCAGACAATGGCACTATATACCAGTAGCAAGAAATGAGGGTATTTGTAACCCCAATATATTCTTTGAATTCCAGTCAGACAATGGCACTTTATACCAGTAGCAAGAAATGAGGGTATTTGTAACCCCAATATATTCTTTGAATTACCAGTCAGAAACTGGCACTATATGGCAGTAGCAAGAAATGAGGGTATTTATAACCCCAATATATTCTTTGAATTCCCAGTCAGACAATGGCACTATATACCAGTAGCAAAAATTGCGGGTGCACGTAACTCCAATATATTCTTTGAATTACCAGTCAGAAACTGGCACAATATACCAGTAGCAAGAAATGAGGGTATTTGTAACCCCAATATATTCTTTGAATTCCCAGTCAGACAATGGCACTAATATACCAGTAGCAAGAAATGAGGGTATTTGTAACCCCAATATATTATTTCAATTCCCAGTCAGACAATGGCACTATATACCAGTAGCAAAAATTTTGGGTGCACGTAACCCCAATATATTCTTTGAATTACCAGTCAGAAACTGGCACTATATGGGCAGTAGCAAGAAATGAGGGTATTTGTAACCCCAATATATTCTTTGAATTCCCAGTCAGACAATGGCACTATATACCAGTAGCAAGAAATGAGGGTATTTATAACCCCAATATATTCTTTGAATTCCCAGTCAGACAATGGCACTATATACCAGTAGCAAGAAATGAGGGTATTTATAACCCCAATATATTCTTTGAATTACCAGTCAGAAACTGGCACTATATGGCAGTAGCAAGAAATGAGGGTATTTATAACCCTAATATATTCTTTGAATTCCCAGTCAGACAATGGCACTATATACCAGTAGCAAAAATTGTGGGTGCACGTAACTCCAATATATTCTTTGAATTACCAGTCAGAAACTGGCACTATATACCAGTAGCAAGAATGAGGGTATTTGTAACCCCAATATATTCTTTGAATTCCCAGTCAGACAATGGCACTATATACCAGTAGCAAGAAATGAGGGTATTTGTAACCCCAATATATTCTTTCAATTCCCAGTCAGACAATGGCACTATATTCCAGTAGCAAGAAATGAGGGTATTTGTAACCCAATATATTCTTTCAATTCCCAATCAGACAATGGCACTATATACCAGTAGCAAAAATTTTGGGTGCACGTAACTCCAATATATTCTTTGAATTACCAGTCAGAAACTGGCACTATATGGCAGTAGCAAGAAATGAGGGTATTTGTAACCCCAATATATTCTTTGAATTCCCAGTCAGACAATGGCACTATATACCAGTAGCAAGAAATGAGGGTATTTGTAACCCCAATATATTCTTTGAATTCCCAGTCAGACAATGGCACTATATACCAGTAGCAAAAATTGTGGGTGCACGTAACCCCAATATATTCTTTGAATTACCAGTCAGAAACTGGCACTATATGGCAGTAGCAAGAAATGAGGGTATTTATAACCCTAATATATTCTTTGAATTACCAGTCAGAAACTGGCACTATATGGCAGTAGCAAGAAATGAGGGGTATGTATAACCCCAATATATTCTTTGAAATTCCCAGTCAGACAATGGCACTATATACCAGTAGCAAGAAATGAGGGTATTTGTAACCCCAATATATTCTTTGAATTCCCAGTCAGACAATGGCACTATATAACAGTAGCAAAAATTGTGGGTGCACGTAACCCCAATATATTCTTTGAAATACCAGTCAAACTGGCACTATATACCAGTAGCAAGAAATAAGGGTATTTGTAACCCCAATATATTCTTTGAATTCCCAGTCAGACAATGGCACTATATACCAGGAGCAAGAAATGAGGGTATTTGTAACCCCAATATATTCTTTGAATTCCCAGTCAGACAATGGCACTATATACCAGTAGCAAAAATTGTGGGTGCACGTAACCCCAATATATTCTTTGAATTACCAGTCAGAAACTGGCACTATATACCAGTAGCAAGAAATGAGGGTTTTTGTAACCCAATATATTCTTTGAATTCCCAGTCAGACAATGGCACTATATACCAGTAGCAAGAAATGAGGGTATTAATAACCCCAATATATTCTTTGAATTCCCATTCAGACAATGGCACGATATACCAGTAGCAAGAAATGAGGGTATTTGTAACCCCAATATATTCTTTGAATTCCCAGTCAGACAATGGCACTATATACCAGTAGCAAGAAATGAGGGTATTTGTAACCCCAATATATTCTTTCAATTCCAGTCAGACAATGGCACTATATACCAGTAGCAAGAAATGAGGGTATTTATAACACCAATATATTCTTTGAATTACCAGTCAGAAACTGGCACTATATGGCAGTAGCAAGAATGAGGGTATTTGTAACCCCAATATATTCTTTGAATTCCCAGTCAGACAATGGCACTATATACCAGTAGCAAGAAATGAGGGTATTTATAACCCCAATATATTCTTTGAATTCCCAGTCAGACAATGGCACTATATACCAGTAGCAAGAAATGAGGGTATTTGTAACCCCAATATATTCTTTGAATTCCCAGTCAGACAATGGCACTATATACCAGTAGCAAGAAATGAGGGTATTTGTAACCCCAATATATTCTTTGAATTTCCAGTCAGACAATGGCACTATATACCAGTAGCAAGAAATGAGGGTATTTGTAACCCCAATATATTCTTTGTATTCCCAGTCAGACAATGGCACTATATACCAGTAGCAAGAAATGAGGGTATTTGTAACCCCAATATATTCTTTGAATTCCCAGTCAGACAATGGCACTATATACCAGTAGCAAGAAATGAGGGTATTTGTAACCCCAATATATTCTTTGAATTCCCAGTCAGACAATGGCACTATATACCAGTAGCAAGAAATGAGGGTATTTGTAACCCCAATATATTCTTTGAATTACCAGTCAGAAACTGGCACTATATGGCAGTAGCAAGAAATGAGGGTATTTATAACCCCAATATATTCTTTGAATTCCCAGTCAGACAATGGCACTATATACCAGTAGCAAAAATTGTGGGTGCACGTAACTCCAATATATTCTTTGAATTACCAGTCAGAAACTGGCACTATATACCAGTAGCAAGAAATGAGGGTATTTGTAACCCCAATATATTCTTTGAATTCCCAGTCAGACGATGGCACTATATACCAGTAGCAAGAAATGAGGGTATTTGTAACCCCAATATATTATTTCAATTCCCAGTCAGACAATGGCACTATATACCAGTAGCAAAAATTTTGGGTGCACGTAACCCCAATATATTCTTTGAATTACCAGTCAGAAACTGGCACTATATGGCAGTAGCAAGAAATGAGGGTATTTGTAACCCCAATATATTCTTTGAATTCTCAGTCAGACAATGGCACTATATACCAGTAGCAAGAAATGAGGGTATTTGTAACCCCAATATATTCTTTGAATTCCCAGTCAGACAATGGCACTATATACCAGTAGCAAGAAATGAGGGTATTTTATAACCCCAATATATTCTTTGAATTACCAGTCAGAAACTGGCACTATATACCAGTAGCAAGAAATGAGGGTATTATAACCCCAATATATTCTTTGAATTCCCAGTCAGACAATGGCACTATATACCAGTAGCAAGAAATGAGGGTATTTATAACCCCAATATATTCTTTGAATTCCCAGTCAGACAATGGCACTATATACCAGTAGCAAGAAATGAAAGTATTTATAACCCCAATATATTCTTTGAGTTACCAGTCAGAAACTGGCACTATATGGCAGTAGCAAGAAATGAGGGTATTTGTAACCCCAATATATTCTTTGAATTCCCAGTCAGACAATGGCACTATATACCAGTAGCAAGAAATGAGGGTATTTGTAACCCCAATATATTCTTTGAATTTCCAGTCAGACAATGGCACTATATACCAGTAGCAAGAAATGAGGGTATTTGTAACCCCAATATATTCTTTGTATTCCCAGTCAGACAATGGCACTATATACCAGTAGCAAGAAATGAGGGTATTTGTAACCCCAATATATTCTTTGAATTCCCAGTCAGACAATGGCACTATATAACTGTAGCAAGAAATGAGGGTATTTGTAACCCCAATATATTCTTTGAATTCCCAGTCAGACAATGGCACTATATACCAGTAGCAAGAAATGAGGGTATTTGTAACCCCAATATATTCTTTGAATTACCAGTCAGAAACTGGCACTATATGGCAGTAGCAAGAAATGAGGGTATTTATAACCCCAATATATTCTTTGAATTCCCAGTCAGACAATGGCACTATATACCAGTAGCAAAAATTGTGGGTGCACGTAACTCCAATATATTCTTTGAATTACCAGTCAGAAACTGGCACTATATACCAGTAGCAAGAAATGAGGGTATTTATAACCCCAATATATTCTTTGAATTCCCAGTCAGACAATGGCACTATATACCAGTAGCAAGAAATGAGGGTATTTATAACCCCAATATATTCTTTGAATTACCAGTCAGAAACTGGCACTATATGGCAGTAGCAAGAAATGAGGGTATTTATAACCCCAATATATTCTTTGAATTTCCAGTCAGACAATGGCACTATATACCAGTAGCAAGAAATGAGGGTATTTATAACCCCAATATATTCTTTGAATTCCCAGTTAGACAATGGCACTATATACCAGTAGCAAGAAATGAAAGTATTTATAACCCCAATATATTCTTTGAGTTACCAGTCAGAAACTGGCACTATATGGCAGTAGCAAGAAATGAGGGTATTTGTAACCCCAATATATTCTTTGAATTCCCAGTCAGACAATGGCACTATATACCAGTAGCAAGACATTAGGGTATTTATAACCCCAATATATTCTTTGAATTACCAGCCAGAAACTGGCACTATATGGCAGTCGCAAGAAATGAGGGTATTTGTAACCCCAATATATTCTTTGAATTCCCAGTCAGACAATGGCACTATATACCAGTAGCAAGAAATGAGGGTATTTGTAACCCCAATATATTCTTTCAATTCCCAGTCAGACAATGGCACTGTATACCAGTAGCAAAAATTGTGGGTGCACGTAACCCCAATATATTCTTTGAATTACCAGTCAGAAACTGGCACTATATGGCAGTAGCAAGAAATGAGGGTATTTGTAACCCCAATATATTCTTTGAATTCCCAGTCAGACAATGGCACTATATACCAGTAGCAAGAAATGAGGGTATTTATAACCCCAATATATTCTTTGAATTCCCAGTCAGACAATGGCACTATATACCAGTAGCAAGAAATGAGGGTATTTATAACCCCAATATATTCTTTGAATTACCAGTCAGAAACTGGCACTATATGGCAGTAGCAAGAAATGAGGGTATTTATAACCCCAATATATTCTTTGAATTTCCAGTCAGACAAGGGCACTATATACCAGTAGCAAGAAATGAGGGTATTTGTAACCCCAATATATTCTTTGAATTCCCAGTCAGACAATGGCACTATATACCAGTAGCAAGAAATGAGGATATTTATAACCCCAATATATTCTTTGAATTCCCAGTCAGACAATGGCACTATATGGCAGTAGCAAGAAATGAGGGTATTTGTAACCCCAATATATTCTTTGAATTCCCAGTCAGACAATGGCACTATATACCAGTAGCAAGAAATGAGGGTATTTATAACCCCAATATATTCTTTGAATTACCAGTCAGATACTGGCACTATATACGAGTAGCAAGAAATGAGGGTATTTATAACCCCAATATATTCTTTGAATTCCCAGTCAGACAATGGCACTATATACCAGTAGCAAGAAATGAGGGTATTTATAACCCCAATATATTCTTTGAATTACCAGTCAGAAACTGGCACTATATACCAGTAGCAAGAAATGAGGGTATTTATAACCCCAATATATTCTTTGAATTCCCAGTCAGACAATGGCACTATATACCAGTAGCAAGAAATGAGGGTATTTATAACCCCAATATATTCTTTGAATTCCAGTCAGACAATGGCACTATATACCAGTAGCAAGAAATGAAAGTATTTATAACCCCAATATATTCTTTGAATTACCAGCCAGAAACTGGCACTATATGGCAGTAGCAAGAAATGAGGGTATTTGTAACCCCAATATATTCTTTGAATTCCCAGTCAGACAATGGCACTATATACCAGTAGCAAGAAATGAGGGTATTTGTAACCCCAATATATTCTTTCAATTCCCAGTCAGACAATGGCACTGTATACAGTAGCAAAAATTGTGGGTGCACGTAACCCCAATATATTCTTTGAATTACCAGTCAGAAACTGGCACTATATGGCAGTAGCAAGAAATGAGGGTATTTGTAACCCCAATATATTCTTTGAATTCCCAGTCAGACAATGGCACTATATACCAGTAGCAAGAAATGAGGGTATTTATAACCCCAATATATTCTTTGAATTCCAGTCAGACAATGGCACTATATACCAGTAGCAAGAAATGAGGGTATTTATAACCCCAATATATTATTTGAATTACCAGTCAGAAACTGGCACTATATGGCAGTAGCAAGAAATGAGGGTATTTATAACCCCAATATATTCTTTGAATTTCCAGTCAGACAATGGCACTATATACCAGTAGCAAGAAATGAGGGTATTTGTAACCCCAATATATTCTTTGAATTCCCAGTCAGACAATGGCACTATATACCAGTAGCAAGAAATGAGGGTATTTGTAACCCCAATATATTATTTCAATTCCCAGTCAGACAATGGCACTATATACCAGTAGCAAAAATTTTGGGTGCACGTAACCCCAATATATTCTTTGAATTACCAGTCAGAAACTGGCACTATATGGCAGTAGCAAGAAATGAGGGTATTTGTAACCCCAATATATTCTTTGAATTCCCAGTCAGACAATGGCACTATATACCAGTAGCAAAAAATGAGGGTATTTATAACCCCAATATATTCTTTGAATTCCCAGTCAGACAATGGCACTATATGGCAGTAGCAAGAAATGAGGGTATTTGTAACCCCAATATATTCTTTGAATTCCCAGTCAGACAATGGCACTATATACCAGTAGCAAGAAATGAGGGTATTTATAACCCCAATATATTCTTTGAATTACCAGTCAGATACTGGCACTATATACGAGTAGCAAGAAATGAGGGTATTTATAACCCCAATATATTCTTTGAATTCCCAGTCAGACAATGGCACTATATACCAGTAGCAAGAAATGAAAGTATTTATAACCCCAATATATTCTTTGAGTTACCAGTCAGAAACTGGCACTATATGGCAGTAGCAAGAAATGAGGGTATTTGTAACCCCAATATATTCTTTGAATTCCCAGTCAGACAATGGCACTATATACCAGTAGCAAGAAATGAGGGTATTTATAACCCCAATATATTCTTTGAATTACCAGCCAGAAACTGGCACTATATGGCAGTAGCAAGAAATGAGGGGTATTTGTAACCCCAATATATTCTTTGAATTCCCAGTCAGACAATGGCACTATATACCAGTAGCAAGAAATGAGGGTATTTGTAACCCCAATATATTCTTTCAATTCCCAGTCAGACAATGGCACTGTATACCAGTAGCAAAAATTGTGGGTGCACGTAACCCCAATATATTCTTTGAATTACCAGTCAGAAACTGGCACTATATACCAGTAGCAAGAAATGAGGGTATTTATAACCCCAATATATTCTTTGAATTCCCAGTCAGACAATGGCACTATATACCAGTAGCAAGAAATGAGGGTATTTATAACCCCAATATATTCTTTGAATTACCAGTCACAAACTGGCACTATATGGCAGTAGCAAGAAATGAGGGTATTTATAACCCCAATATATTCTTTGAATTTCCAGTCAGACAATGGCACTATATACCAGTAGCAAGAAATGAGGGTATTTGTAACCCCAATATATTCTTTGAATTCCCAGTCAGACAATGGCACTATATACCAGTAGTAAGAAATGAGGGTATTTGTAACCCCAATATATTATTTCAATTCCCAGTCAGACAATGGCACTATATACCAGTAGCAAAAATTTTGGGTGCACGTAACCCCAATATATTCTTTGAATTACCAGTCAGAAACTGGCACTATATGGCAGTAGCAAGAAATGAGGGTATTTGTAACCCCAATATATTCTTTGAATTCCCAGTCAGACAATGGCACTATATACCAGTAGCAAGAAATGAGGGTATTTATAACCCCAATATATATTTTGAATTCCCAGTCAGACAATGGCACTATATGGCAGTAGCAAGAAATGAGGGTATTTGTAACCCAATATATTCTTTGAATTCCCAGTCAGACAATGGCACTATATACCAGTAGCAAGAAATGAGGGTATTTATAACCCCAATATATTCTTTGAATTCCCAGTCAGACAACGGCACTATATAACAGTAGCAAAAATTGTGGTTGCACGTAACCCCAATATATTCTTTGAATTCCCAGTCAGACAATGGCACTATATGGCAGTAGCAAGAAATGAGGGTATTTGTAACCCCAATATATTCTTTGAATTACCAGTCAGAAACTGGCACTATATACCAGTAGCAAGAAATGAGGGTATTTATAACCCCAATATATTCTTTGAATTCCCAGTCAGACAATGGCACTATATAACAGTAGCAAAAATTGTGGTTGCACGTAACCCCAATATATTCTTTGAATTCCCAGTCAGACAATGGCACTATATACCAGTAGCAAGAAATGAAAGTATTTATAACCCCAATATATTCTTTGAGTTACCAGTCAGAAACTGGCACTATATGGCAGTAGCAAGAAATGAGGGTATTTGTATCCCCAATATATTCTTTGAATTCCCAGTCAGACAATGGCACTATATACCAGTAGCAAGAAATGAGGGTATTTATAACCCCAATATATTCTTTGAATTACCAGCCAGAAACTGGCACTATATGGCAGTAGCAAGAAATGAGGGTATTTGTAACCCCAATATATTCTTTGAATTCCCAGTCAGACAATGGCACTATATACCAGTAGCAAGAAATGAGGGTATTTATAACCCCAATATATTCTTTGAATTCCCAGTCAGACAATGGCACTATATACTAGTAGCAAGAAATGAGGGTATTTATAACCCCAATATATTCTTTGAATTACCAGTCAGAAACTGGCACTATATGGCAGTAGCAAGAAATGAGGGTATTTATAACCCCAATATATTCTTTGAATTCCCAGTCAGACAATGGCACTATATACCAGTAGCAAAAATTGTGGGTGCACGTAACTCCAATATATTCTTTGAATTACCAGTCAGAAACTGGCACTATATACCAGTAGCAAGAAATGAGGGTATTTGTAACCCCAATATATTCTTTGAATTCCCAGTCAGACAATGGCACTATATACCAGTAGCAAGAAATGAGGGTATTTGTAACCCCAATATATTCTTTCAATTCCCAGTCAGACAATGGCACTATATTCCAGTAGCAAGAAATGAGGGTATTTGTAACCCCAATATATTCTTTCAATTCCCAATCAGACAATGGCACTATATGGCAGTAGCAAGAAATGAGGGTATTTATAACCCTAATATATTCTTTGAATTACCAGTCAGAAACTGGCACTATATGGCAGTAGCAAGAAATGAGGGTATTTATAACCCCAATATATTCTTTGAATTCCCAGTCAGACAATGGCACTATATACCAGTAGCAAGAAATGAGGGTATTTGTAACCCCAATATATTCTTTGAATTCCCAGTCAGACAATGGCACTATATAACAGTAGCAAAAATTGTGGGTGCACGTAACCCCAATATATTCTTTGAAATACCAGTCAAACTGGCACTATATACCAGTAGCAAGAAATAAGGGTATTTGTAACCCCAATATATTCTTTGAATTCCCAGTCAGACAATGGCACTATATACCAGGAGCAAGAAATGAGGGGTATTTGTAACCCCAATATATTCTTTGAATTCCCAGTCAGACAATGGCACTATATACCAGTAGCAAAATTGTGGGTGCACGTAACCCCAATATATTCTTTGAATTACCAGTCAGAAACTGGCACTATATACCAGTAGCAAGAAATGAGGGTATTTGTAACCCCAATATATTCTTTGAATTCCCAGTCAGACAATGGCACTATATACCAGTAGCAAGAAATGAGGGTATTAATAACCCCAATATATTCTTTGAATTCCCAGTCAGACAATGGCACGATATACCAGTAGCAAGAAATGAGGGTATTTATAACCCCAATATATTCTTTGAATTACCAGTCAGAAACTGGCACTATATGGCAGTAGCAAGAAATGAGGGTATTTGTAACCCCAATATATTCTTTGAATTCTCAGTCAGACAATGGCACTATATACCAGTAGCAAGAAATGAGGGTATTTGTAACCCCAATATATTCTTTCAATTCCCAGTCAGACAATGGCACTATATACCAGTAGCAAGAAATGAGGGTATTTATAACACCAATATATTCTTTGAATTACCAGTCAGAAACTGGCACTATATGGCAGTAGCAAGAAATGAGGGTATTTGTACCCCAATATATTCTTTGAATTCCCAGTCAGACAATAGCACTATATACCAGTAGCAAGAAATGAGGGTATTTATAACCCCAATATATTCTTTGAATTCCCAGTCAGACAATGGCACTATATACCAGTAGCAAGAAATGAGGGTATTTGTAACCCCAATATATTCTTTGAATTCTCAGTCAGACAATGGCACTATATACCAGTAGCAAGAAATGAGGGTATTTGTAACCCCAATATATTCTTTGAATTTCCAGTCAGACAATGGCACTATATACCAGTAGCAAGAAATGAGGGTATTTGTAACCCCAATATATTCTTTGAATTCCCAGTCAGACAATGGCACTATATACCAGTAGCAAGAAATGAGGGTATTTGTAACCCCAATATATTCTTTGAATTCCCAGTCAGACAATGGCACTATATACCAGTAGCAAGAAATGAGGGTATTTGTAACCCCAATATATTCTTTGAATTCCCAGTCAGACAATGGCACTTTATACCAGTAGCAAGAAATGAGGGTATTTGTAACCCCAATATATTCTTTGAATTACCAGTCAGAAACTGGCACTATATGGCAGTAGCAAGAAATGAGGGTATTTATAACCCCAATATATTCTTTGAATTCCCAGTCAGACAATGGCACTATATACCAGTAGCAAAAATTGTGGGTGCACGTAACTCCAATATATTCTTTGAATTACCAGTCAGAAACTGGCACAATATACCAGTAGCAAGAAATGAGGGTATTTGTAACCCCAATATATTCTTTGAATTCCCAGTCAGACAATGGCACTATATACCAGTAGCAAGAAATGAGGGTATTTGTAACCCCAATATATTATTTCAATTCCCAGTCAGACAATGGCACTATATACCAGTAGCAAAAATTTTGGGTGCACGGTAACCCCAATATATTCTTTGAATTACCAGTCAGAAACTGGCACTATACGGCAGTAGCAAGAAATGAGGGTATTTGTAACCCCAATATATTCTTTGAATTCCCAGTCAGACAATGGCACTATATGGCAGTAGCAAGAAATGAGGGTATTTGTAACCCCAATATATTCTTTGAATTCCCAGTCAGACAATGGCACTATATACCAGTAGCAAGAAATGAGGGTATTTATAACCCCAATATATTCTTTGAATTCCCAGTCAGACAATGGCACTATATGGCAGTAGCAAGAAATGAGGGTATTTATAACCCCAATATATTCTTTGAATTCCCAGTCAGACAATGGCACTATATACCAGTAGCAAGAAATGAGGGTATTTATAACCCCAATATATTCTTTGAATTACCAGCCAGAAACTGGCACTATATGGCAGTAGCAAGAAATGAGGGTATTTGTAACCCCAATATATTCTTTCAATTCCCAGTCAGACAATGGCACTGTATACCAGTAGCAAAAATTGTGGGTGCACGTAACCCCAATATATTCTTTGAATTACCAGTCAGAAACTGGCACTATATGGCAGTAGCAAGAAATGAGGGTATTTGTAACCCCAATATATTCTTTGAATTCCCAGTCAGACAATGGCACTATATACCAGTAGCAAGAAATGAGGGTATTTATAAACCCAATATATTCTTTGAATTCCCAGTCAGACAATGGCACTATATGGCAGTAGCAAGAAATGAGAGTATTTGTAACCCCAATATATTCTTTGAATTCCCAGTCAGACAATGGCACTATATACCAGTAGCAAGAAATGAGGGTATTTATAACCCCAATATATTCTTTGAATTACCAGTCAGATACTGGCACTATATACCAGTAGCAAGAAATGAGGGTATTTATAACCCCAATATATTCTTTGAATTCCCAGTCAGACAATGGCACTATATAACAGTAGCAAAAATTGTGGTTGCACGTAACCCCAATATATTCTTTGAATTCCCAGTCAGACAATGGCACTATATACCAGTAGCAAGAAATGAGGGTATTTATAACCCCAATATATTCTTTGAATTCCCAGTCAGACAATGGCACTATATACCAGTAGCAAGAAATGAAAGTATTTATAACCCCAATATATTCTTTGAGTTACCAGTCAGAAACTGGCACTATATGGCAGTAGCAAGAAATGAGGGTATTTGTAACCCCAATATATTCTTTGAATTCCCAGTCAGACAATGGCACTATATACCAGTAGCAAGAAATGAGGGTATTTATAACCCCAATAAATTCTTTGAATTACCAGCCAGAAACTGGCACTATATGGCAGTAGCAAGAAATGAGGGTATTTGTAACCCCAATATATTCTTTGAATTCCCAGTCAGACAATGGCACTATATACCAGTAGCAAGAAATGAGGGTATTTATAACCCCAATATATTCTTTGAATTCCCAGTCAGACAATGGCACTATATACCAGTAGCAAGAAATGAGGGTATTTATAACCCCAATATATTCTTTGAATTCCCAGTCAGACAATGGCACTATATACCAGTAGCAAGAAATGAGGGTATTTATAACCCCAATATATTCTTTGAATTCCCAGTCAGACAATGGCACTATATACCAGTAGCAAGAAATGAGGGTATTTATAACCCCAATATATTCTTTGAATTACCAGTCAGAAACTGGCACTATATGGCAGTAGCAAGAAATGAGGGTATTTATAACTCCAATATATTCTTTGAATTCCCAGTCAGACAATGGCACTATATACCAGTAGCAAAAATTGTGGGTGCACGTAACTCCAATATATTCTTTGAATTACCAGTCAGAAACTGGCACTATATACCAGTAGCAAGAAATGAGGGTATTTGTAACCCCAATATATTCTTTGAATTCCCAGTCAGACAATGGCACTATATACCAGTAGCAAGAAATGAGGGTATTTGTAACCCCAATATATTCTTTCAATTCCCAGTCAGACAATGGCACTATATTCCAGTAGCAAGAAATGAGGGTATTTTTTAACCCCAATATATTCTTTCAATTCCCAATCAGACAATGGCACTATTATACCAGTAGCAAAAATTTTGGGTGCACGTAACTCCAATATATTCTTTGAATTACCAGTCAGAAACTGGCACTATATGGCAGTAGCAAGAAATGAGGGTATTTGTAACCCCAATATATTCTTTGAATTCCCAGTCAGACAATGGCACTATATACCAGTAGCAAGAAATGAGGGTATTTGCAACCCCAATATATTCTTTGAATTCCCAGTCAGACAATGGCACTATATACCAGTAGCAAAAATTGTGGGTGCACGTAACCCCAATATATTCTTTGAATTACCAGTCAGAAACTGGCACTATATGGCAGTAGCAAGAAATGAGGGTATTTATAACCCTAATATATTTTTTGAATTACCAGTCAGAAACTGGCACTATATGGCAGTAGCAAGAAATGAGGGTATTTATAACCCCAATATATTCTTTGAATTCCCAGTCAGACAATGGCACTATATACCAGTAGCAAGAAATGAGGGTATTTGTAACCCCAATATATTCTTTGAATTCCCAGTCAGACAATGGCACTATATACCAGGAGCAAGAAATGAGGGTATTTGTAACCCCAATATATTCTTTCAATTCCCAGGCAGACAATGGCACTATATACCAGTAGCAAAAATTGTGGGTGCACGTAACCCCAATATATTCTTTGAAATACCAGTCAAACTGGCACTATATACCAGTAGCAAGAAATAAGGGTATTTGTAACCCCAATATATTCTTTGAATTCCCAGTCAGACAATGGCACTATATACCAGGAGCAAGAAATGAAGGTATTTGTAACCCAATATATTCTTTCAATTCCCAGTCAGACAATGGCACTATATACCAGTAGCAAAAATTGTGGGTGCACGTAACCCCAATATATTCTTTGAATTACCAGTCAGAAACTGGCACTATATGGCAGTAGCAAGAAATGAGGGTATTTATAACCCTAATATATTCTTTGAATTCCCAGTCAGACAATGGCACTATATACCAGTAGCAAAAATTGTGGGTGCACGTAACCCCAATATATTCTTTGAATTACCAGTCAGAAACTGGCACTATATACCAGTAGCAAGAAATGAGGGTATTTGTAACCCCAATATATTCTTTGAATTCCCAGTCAGACAATGGCACTATATACCAGTAGCAAGAAATGAGGGTATTAATAACCCCAATATATTCTTTGAATTCCAGTCAGACAATGGCACGATATACCAGTAGCAAGAAATGAGGGTATTTATAACCCCAATATATTCTTTGAATTACCAGTCAGAAACTGGCACTATATGGCAGTAGCAAGAAATGAGGGTATTTGTAACCCCAATATATTCTTTGAATTCCCAGTCAGACAATGGCACTATATACCAGTAGCAAGAAGTGAGGGTATTTGTAACCCCAATATATTCTTTCAATTCCCAGTCAGACAATGGCACTATATACCAGTAGCAAAAATTTTGGGTGCACGTAACCCCAATATATTCTTTGAATTACCAGTCAGAAACTGGCACTATATGGCAGTAGCAAGAAATGAGGGTATTTGTAACCCCAATATATTCTTTGAATTCCCAGTCAGACAATGGCACTATATACCAGTAGCAAGAAATGAGGGTATTTATAACCCCAATATATTCTTTGAATTCCCAGTCAGACAATGGCACTATATTCCAGTAGCAAGAAATGAGGGTATTTGTAACCCCAATATATTCTTTCAATTCCCAATCAGACAATGGCACTATATACCAGTAGCAAAAATTTTGGGTGCACGTAACCCCAATATATTCTTTGAATTACCAGTCAGAAACTGGCACTATATGGCAGTAGCAAGAAATGAGGGTATTTGTAACCCCAATATATTCTTTGAATTCCCAGTCAGACAATGGCACTATATGGCAGTAGCAAGAAATGAGGGTATTTGTAACCCCAATATATTCTTTGAATTCCCAGTCAGACAATGGCACTATATACCAGTAGCAAGAAATGAGGGTATTTATAACCCCAATATATTCTTTGAATTACCAGTCAGATACTGGCACTATATACCAGTAGCAAGAAATGAGGGTATTTATAACCCCAATATATTCTTTGAATTCCCAGTCAGACAATGGCACTATATACCAGTAGCAAAAATTTTGGGTGCACGTAACTCCAATATATTCTTTGAATTACCAGTCAGAAACTGGCACTATATGGCAGTAGCAAGAAATGAGGGTATTTGTAACCCCAATATATTCTTTGAATTCCCAGTCAGACAATGGCACTATATACCAGTAGCAAGAAATGAGGGTATTTGTAACCCCAATATATTCTTTGAATTCCCAGTCAGACAATGGCACTATATACCAGTAGCAAAAATTGTGGGTGCACGTAACCCCAATATATTCTTTGAATTACCAGTCAGAAACTGGCACTATATGGCAGTAGCAAGAAATGAGGGTATTTATAACCCTAATATATTCTTTGAATTACCAGTCAGAAACTGGCACTATATGGCAGTAGCAAGAAATGAGGGTATTTATAACCCCAATATATTCTTTGAATTCCCAGTCAGACAATGGCACTATATACCAGTAGCAAGAAATGAGGGTATTTGTAACCCCAATATATTCTTTGAATTCCCAGTCAGACAATGGCACTATATACCAGGAGCAAGAAATGAGGGTATTTGTAACCCCAATATATTCTTTGAATTCCCAGTCAGACAATGGCACTATATACCAGTAGCAAAAATTGTGGGTGCACGTAACCCCAATATATTCTTTGAATTACCAGTCAGAAACTGGCACTATATGGCAGTAGCAAGAAATGAGGGTATTTGTAACCCCAATATATTCTTTGAATTCCCAGTCAGACAATGGCACTATATACCAGTAGCAAGAAATGAGGGTATTAATAACCCCAATATATTCTTTGAATTCCCAGTCAGACAATGGCACGATATACCAGTAGCAAGAAATGAGGGTATTTATAACCCCAATATATTCTTTGAATTACCAGTCAGAAACTGGCACTATATGGCAGTAGCAAGAAATGAGGGTATTTGTAACCCCAATATATTCTTTGAATTCCCAGTCAGACAATGGCACTATATACCAGTAGCAAGAAATGAGGGTATTTGTAACCCCAATATATTCTTTCAATTCCCAGTCAGACAATGGCACTATATACCAGTAGCAAGAAATGAGGGTATTTATAACACCAATATATTCTTTGAATTACCAGTCAGAAACTGGCACTATATGGCAGTAGCAAGAAATGAGGGTATTTGTAACCCCAATATATTCTTTGAATTCCCAGTCAGACAATAGCACTATATACCAGTAGCAAGAAATGAGGGTATTTATAACCCCAATATATTCTTTGAATTCCCAGTCAGACAATGGCACTATATACCAGTAGCAAGAAATGAGGGTATTTGTAACCCCAATATATTCTTTGAATTCTCAGTCAGACAATGGCACTATATACCAGTAGCAAGAAATGAGGGTATTTGTAACCCCAATATATTCTTTGAATTTCCAGTCAGACAATGGCACTATATACCAGTAGCAAGAAATGAGGGTATTTGTAACCCCAATATATTCTTTGAATTCCCAGTCAGACAATGGCACTATATACCAGTAGCAAGAAATGAGGGTATTTGTAACCCCAATATATTCTTTGAATTCCCAGTCAGACAATGGCACTATATACCAGTAGCAAGAAATGAGGGTATTTGTAACCCCAATATATTCTTTGAATTCCCAGTCAGACAATGGCACTTTATACCAGTAGCAAGAAATGAGGGTATTTGTAACCCCAATATATTCTTTCAATTCCCAGTCAGACAATGGCACTGTATACCAGTAGCAAAAATTGTGGGTGCACGTAACCCCAATATATTCTTTGAATTACCAGTCAGAAACTGGCACTATATGGCAGTAGCAAGAAATGAGGGTATTTATAACCCCAATATATTCTTTGAATTTCCAGTCAGACAATGGCACTATATACCAGTAGCAAGAAATGAGGGTATTTGTAACCCCAATATATTCTTTGAATTCCCAGTCAGACAATGGCACTATATACCAGTAGCAAGAAATGAGGGTATTTGTAACCCCAATATATTATTTCAATTCCCAGTCAGACAATGGCACTATATACCAGTAGCAAAAATTTTGGGTGCACGTAACCCCAATATATTCTTTGAATTACTAGTCAGAAACTGGCACTATATGGCAGTAGCAAGAAATGAGGGTATTTGTAACCCCAATATATTCTTTGAATTCCCAGTCAGACAATGGCACTATATACCAGTAGCAAGAAATGAGGGTATTTATAACCCCAATATATTCTTTGAATTCCCAGTCAGACAATGGCACTATATGGCAGTAGCAAGAAATGAGGGTATTTGTAACCCCAATATATTCTTTGAATTCCCAGTCAGACAATGGCACTATATACCAGTAGCAAGAAATGAGGGTATTTATAACCCCAATATATTCTTTGAATTACCATTCAGATACTGGCACTATATACCAGTAGCAAGAAATGAGGGTATTTATAACCCCAATATATTCTTTGAATTCCCAGTCAGACAATGGCACTATATAACAGTAGCAAAAATTGTGGTTGCACGTAACCCCAATATATTCTTTGAATTCCCAATCAGACAATGGCACTATATACCAGTAGCAAGAAATGAGGGTATTTATAACCCCAATATATTCTTTGAATTCCCAGTCAGACAATGGCACTATATACCAGTAGCAAGAAATGAGGGTATTTATAACCCCAATATATTCTTTGAATTACCAGTCAGAAACTGGCACTATATGGCAGTAGCAAGAAATGAGGGTATTTATAACCCCAATATATTCTTTGAATTTCCAGTCAGACAATGGCACTATATACCAGTAGCAAAAATTGTGGGTGCACGTAACTCCAATATATTCTTTGAATTACCAGTCAGAAACTGGCACTATATACCAGTAGCAAGAAATGAGGGTATTTGTAACCCCAATATATTCTTTGAATTCCCAGTCAGACAATGGCACTATATACCAGTAGCAAGAAATGAGGGTATTTGTAACCCCAATATATTCTTTCAATTCCCAGTCAGACAATGGCACTATATTCCAGTAGCAAGAAATGAGGGTATTTTTAACCCCAATATATTCTTTCAATTCCCAATCAGACAATGGCACTATATACCAGTAGCAAAAATTTTTAGTGCACGTAACTCCAATATATTCTTTGAATTACCAGTCAGAAACTGGCACTATATGGCAGTAGCAAGAAATGAGGGTATTTGTAACCCCAATATATTCTTTGAATTCCCAGTCAGACAATGGCACTATATACCAGTAGCAAGAAATGAGGGTATTTGTAACCCCAATATATTCTTTGAATTCCCAGTCAGACAATGGCACTATATACCAGTAGCAAAAATTGTGGGTGCACGTAACCCCAATATATTCTTTGAATTACCAGTCAGAAACTGGCACTATATGGCAGTAGCAAGAAATGAGGGTATTTATAACCCTAATATATTCTTTGAATTACCAGTCAGAAACTGGCACTATATGGCAGTAGCAAGAAATGAGGGTATTTATAACCCCAATATATTCTTTGAATTCCCAGTCAGACAATGGCACTATATACCAGTAGCAAGAAATGAGGGTATTTGTAACCCCAATATATTCTTTGAATTCCCAGTCAGACAATGGCACTATATACCAGGAGCAAGAAATGAGGGTATTTGTAACCCCAATATATTCTTTCAATTCCCAGTCAGACAATGGCACTATATACCAGTAGCAAAAATTGTGGGTGCACGTAACCCCAATATATTCTTTGAAATACCAGTCAAACTGGCACTATATACCAGTAGCAAGAAATAAGGGTATTTGTAACCCCAATATATTCTTTGAATTCCCAGTCAGACAATGGCACTATATACCAGGAGCAAGAAATGAGGGTATTTGTAACCACAATATATTCTTTCAATTCCCAGTCAGACAATGGCACTATATACCAGTAGCAAAAATTGTGGGTGCACGTAACCCCAATATATTCTTTGAATTACCAGTCAGAAACTGGCACTATATGGCAGTAGCAAGAAATGAGGGTATTTATAACCCTAATATATTCTTTGAATTCCCAGTCAGACAATGGCACTATATACCAGTAGCAAAAATTGTGGGTGCACGTAACCCCAATATATTCTTTGAATTACCAGTCAGAAACTGGCACTATATACCAGTAGCAAGAAATGAGGGTATTTGTAACCCCAATATATTCTTTGAATTCCCAGTCAGACAATGGCACTATATACCAGTAGCAAGAAATGAGGGTATTAATAACCCCAATATATTCTTTGAATTCCCAGTCAGACAATGGCACGATATACCAGTAGCAAGAAATGAGGGTATTTATAACCCCAATATATTCTTTGAATTACCAGTCAGAAACTGGCACTATATGGCAGTAGCAAGAAATGAGGGTATTTGTAACCCCAATATATTCTTTGAATTCCCAGTCAGACAATGGCACTATATACCAGTAGCAAGAAGTGAGGGTATTTGTAACCCCAATATATTCTTTCAATTCCCAGTCAGACAATGGCACTATATACCAGTAGCAAAAATTTTGGGTGCACGTAACCCCAATATATTCTTTGAATTACCAGTCAGAAACTGGCACTATATGGCAGTAGCAAGAAATGAGGGTATTTGTAACCCCAATATATTCTTTGAATTCCCAGTCAGACAATGGCACTATATACCAGTAGCAAGAAATGAGGGTATTTATAACCCCAATATATTCTTTGAATTCCCAGTCAGACAATGGCACTATATACCAGTAGCAAGAAATGAGGGTATTTATAACCCCAATATATTCTTTGAATTACCAGTCAGAAACTGGCACTATATGGCAGTAGCAAGAAATGAGGGTATTTATAACCCCAATATATTCTTTGAATTCCCAGTCAGACAATGGCACTATATACCAGTAGCAAGAAATGAGGGTATTTATAACCCCAATATATTCTTTGAATTACCAGTCAGAAACTGACACTATATACCAGTAGCAAGAAATGAGGGTATTTATAACCCCAATATATTCTTTGAATTCCCAGTCAGACAATGGCACTATATAACAGTAGCAAAAATTGTGGTTGCACGTAACCCCAATATATTCTTTGAATTCCCAGTCAGACAATGGCACTATATACCAGTAGCAAGAAATGAGGGTATTTATAACCCCAATATATTCTTTGAATTCCCAGTCAGACAATGGCACTATATACCAGTAGCAAGAAATGAGGGTATTTATAACCCCAATATATTCTTTGAATTACCAGTCAGAAACTGGCACTATATGGCAGTAGCAAGAAATGAGGGTATTTATAACCCCAATATATTCTTTGAATTCCTACTCAGACAATGGCACTATATACCAGTAGCAAAAATTGTGGGTGCACGTAACTCCAATATATTCTTTGAATTACCAGTCAGAAACTGGCACTATATGGCAGTAGCAAGAAATGAGGGTATTTATAACCCTAATATATTCTTTGAATTACCAGTCAGAAACTGGCACTATATGGCAGTAGCAAGTAATGAGGGTATTTATAACCCCAATATATTCTTTGAATTCCCAGTCAGACAATGGCACTATATACCAGTAGCAAAAATTGTGGGTGCACGTAACCCCAATATATTCTTTGAATTACCAGTCAGAAACTGGCACTATATGGCAGTAGCAAGAAATGAGGGTATTTATAACCCTAATATATTCTTTGAATTACCAGTCAGAAACTGGCACTATATGGCAGTAGCAAGAAATGAGGGTATTTATAACCCCAATATATTCTTTGAATTCCCAGTCAGACAATGGCACTATATACCAGTAGCAAGAAATGAGGGTATTTGTAACCCCAATATATTCTTTGAATTCCCAGTCAGACAATGGCACTATATACCAGTAGCAAAAATTGTGGGTGCACGTAACCCCAATATATTCTTTGAATTACCAGTCAGAAACTGGCACTATATGGCAGTAGCAAGAAATGAGGGTATTTATAACCCTAATATATTCTTTGAATTACCAGTCAGAAACTGGCACTATATGGCAGTAGCAAGAAATGAGGGTATTTATAACCCCAATATATTCTTTGAATTCCCAGTCAGACAATGGCACTATATACCAGTAGCAAGAAATGAGGGTATTTGTAACCCCAATATATTCTTTGAATTCCCAGTCAGACAATGGCACTATATACCAGGAGCAAGAAATGAGGGTATTTGTAACCCCAATATATTCTTTGAATTCCCAGTCAGACAATGGCACTATATACCAGTAGCAAAAATTGTGGGTGCACGTAACCCCAATATATTCTTTGAATTACCAGTCAGAAACTGGCACTATATGGCAGTAGCAAGAAATGAGGGTATTTGTAACCCCAATATATTCTTTGAATTCCCAGTCAGACAATGGCACTATATACCAGTAGCAAGAAATGAGGGTATTAATAACCCCAATATATTCTTTGAATTCCCAGTCAGACAATGGCACGATATACCAGTAGCAAGAAATGAGGGTATTTATAACCCCAATATATTCTTTGAATTACCAGTCAGAAACTGGCACTATATGGCAGTAGCAAGAAATGAGGGTATTTGTAACCCCAATATATTCTTTGAATTCCCAGTCAGACAATGGCACTATATACCAGTAGCAAGAAATGAGGGTATTTGTAACCCCAATATATTCTTTCAATTCCCAGTCAGACAATGGCACTATATACCAGTAGCAAGAAATGAGGGTATTTATAACACCAATATATTCTTTGAATTACCAGTCAGAAACTGGCACTATATGGCAGTAGCAAGAAATGAGGGTATTTGTAACCCCAATATATTCTTTGAATTCCCAGTCAGACAATAGCACTATATACCAGTAGCAAGAAATGAGGGTATTTATAACCCCAATATATTCTTTGAATTCCCAGTCAGACAATGGCACTATATACCAGTAGCAAGAAATGAGGGTATTTGTAACCCCAATATATTCTTTGAATTCTCAGTCAGACAATGGCACTATATACCAGTAGCAAGAAATGAGGGTATTTGTAACCCCAATATATTCTTTGAATTTCCAGTCAGACAATGGCACTATATACCAGTAGCAAGAAATGAGGGTATTTGTAACCCCAATATATTCTTTGAATTCCCAGTCAGACAATGGCACTATATACCAGTAGCAAGAAATGAGGGTATTTGTAACCCCAATATATTCTTTGAATTCCCAGTCAGACAATGGCACTATATACCAGTAGCAAGAAATGAGGGTATTTGTAACCCCAATATATTCTTTGAATTCCCAGTCAGACAATGGCACTTTATACCAGTAGCAAGAAATGAGGGTATTTGTAACCCCAATATATTCTTTCAATTCCCAGTCAGACAATGGCACTGTATACCAGTAGCAAAAATTGTGGGTGCACGTAACCCCAATATATTCTTTGAATTACCAGTCAGAAACTGGCACTATATGGCAGTAGCAAGAAATGAGGGTATTTATAACCCCAATATATTCTTTGAATTTCCAGTCAGACAATGGCACTATATACCAGTAGCAAGAAATGAGGGTATTTGTAACCCCAATATATTCTTTGAATTCCCAGTCAGACAATGGCACTATATACCAGTAGCAAGAAATGAGGGTATTTGTAACCCCAATATATTATTTCAATTCCCAGTCAGACAATGGCACTATATACCAGTAGCAAAAATTTTGGGTGCACGTAACCCCAATATATTCTTTGAATTACTAGTCAGAAACTGGCACTATATGGCAGTAGCAAGAAATGAGGGTATTTGTAACCCCAATATATTCTTTGAATTCCCAGTCAGACAATGGCACTATATACCAGTAGCAAGAAATGAGGGTATTTATAACCCCAATATATTCTTTGAATTCCCAGTCAGACAATGGCACTATATGGCAGTAGCAAGAAATGAGGGTATTTGTAACCCCAATATATTCTTTGAATTCCCAGTCAGACAATGGCACTATATACCAGTAGCAAGAAATGAGGGTATTTATAACCCCAATATATTCTTTGAATTACCAGTCAGATACTGGCACTATATACCAGTAGCAAGAAATGAGGGTATTTATAACCCCAATATATTCTTTGAATTCCCAGTCAGACAATGGCACTATATAACAGTAGCAAAAATTGTGGTTGCACGTAACCCCAATATATTCTTTGAATTCCCAATCAGACAATGGCACTATATACCAGTAGCAAGAAATGAGGGTATTTATAACCCCAATATATTCTTTGAATTCCCAGTCAGACAATGGCACTATATACCAGTAGCAAGAAATGAGGGTATTTATAACCCCAATATATTCTTTGAATTACCAGTCAGAAACTGGCACTATATGGCAGTAGCAATTAATGAGGGTATTTATAACCCCAATATATTCTTTGAATTTCCAGTCAGACAATGGCACTATATACCAGTAGCAAAAATTGTGGGTGCACGTAACTCCAATATATTCTTTGAATTACCAGTCAGAAACTGGCACTATATACCAGTAGCAAGAAATGAGGGTATTTGTAACCCCAATATATTCTTTGAATTCCCAGTCAGACAATGGCACTATATACCAGTAGCAAGAAATGAGGGTATTTGTAACCCCAATATATTCTTTCAATTCCCAGTCAGACAATGGCACTATATTCCAGTAGCAAGAAATGAGGGTATTTGTAACCCCAATATATTCTTTGAATTCCCAGTCAGACAATGGCACTATATACCAGTAGCAAAAATTGTGGGTGCACGTAACCCCAATATATTCTTTGAATTACCAGTCAGAAACTGGCACTATATGGCAGTAGCAAGAAATGAGGGTATTTGTAACCCCAATATACTCTTTGAATTCCCAGTCAGACAATGGCACGATATACCAGTAGCAAGAAATGAGGGTATTTGTAACCCCAATATATTCTTTGAATTCCCAGTCAGACAATGGCACTATATACCAGTAGCAAGAAATGAGGGTATTAATAACCCCAATATATTTTTTGAATTCCCAGTCAGACAATGGCACGATATACCAGTAGCAAGAAATGAGGGTATTTATAACCCCAATATATTCTTTGAATTACCAGTCAGAAACTGGCACTATATGGCAGTAGCAAGAAATGAGGGTATTTATAACCCCAATATATTCTTTGAATTCCCAGTCAGACAATGGCACTATATACCAGTAGCAAGAAATGAGGGTATTTATAACCCCAATATATTCTTTGAATTCCCAGTCAGACAATGGCACTATATACCAGTAGCAAGAAATGAGGGTATTTATAACCCCAATATATTCTTTGAATTACCAGTCAGAAACTGGCACTATATGGCAGTAGCAAGAAATGAGGGTATTTATAACCCCAATATATTCTTTGAATTCCCAGTCAGACAATGGCACTATATACCAGTAGCAAGAAATGAGGGTATTTATAACCCCAATATATTCTTTGAATTCCCAGTCAGACAATGGCACTATATACCAGTAGCAAGAAATGAGGGTATTTATAACCCCAATATATTCTTTGAATTACCAGTCAGAAACTGACACTATATACCAGTAGCAAGAAATGAGGGTATTTATAACCCCAATATATTCTTTGAATTCCCAGTCAGACAATGGCACTATATAACAGTAGCAAAAATTGTGGTTGCACGTAACCCCAATATATTCTTTGAATTCCCAGTCAGACAATGGCACTATATACCAGTAGCAAGAAATGAGGGTATTTATAACCCCAATATATTCTTTGAATTCTCAGTCAGACAATGGCACTATATACCAGTAGCAAGAAATGAAAGTATTTATAACCCCAATATATTCTTTGAGTTACCAGTCAGAAACTGGAACTATATGCCAGTAGCAAGAAATGAGGGTATTTGTAACCCCAATATATTCTTTGAATTCCCAGTCAGACAATGGCACTATATACCAGTAGCAAGAAATGAGGGTATTTATAACCCCAATATATTCTTTGAATTCCCAGTCAGACAATGGCACTATATACCAGTAGCAAGAAATGAGGGTATTTATAACCCCAATATATTCTTTGAATTACCAGTCAGAAACTGGCACTATATGGCAGTAGCAAGAAATGAGGGTATTTATAACCCCAATATATTCTTTGAATTCCTACTCAGACAATGGCACTATATACCAGTAGCAAAAATTGTGGGTGCACGTAACTCCTATATATTCTTTGAATTACCAGTCAGAAACTGGCACTATATGGCAGTAGCAAGAAATGAGGGTATTTATAACCCTAATATATTCTTTGAATTACCAGTCAGAAACTGGCACTATATGGCAGTAGCAAGTAATGAGGGTATTTATAACCCCAATATATTCTTTGAATTCCCAGTCAGACAATGGCACTATATACCAGTAGCAAAAATTGTGGGTGCACGTAACCCCAATATATTCTTTGAATTACCAGTCAGAAACTGGCACTATATGGCAGTAGCAAGAAATGAGGGTATTTATAACCCTAATATATTCTTTGAATTACCAGTCAGAAACTGGCACTATATGGCAGTAGCAAGAAATGAGGGTATTTATAACCCCAATATATTCTTTGAATTCCCAGTCAGACAATGGCACTATATACCAGTAGCAAGAAATGAGGGTATTTGTAACCCCAATATATTCTTTGAATTCCCAGTCAGACAATGGCACTATATACCAGGAGCAAGAAATGAGGGTATTTGTAACCCCAATATATTCTTTGAATTCCCAGTCAGACAATGGCACTATATACCAGTAGCAAAAATTGTGGGTGCACGTAACCCCAATATATTCTTTGAATTACCAGTCAGAAACTGGCACTATATGGCAGTAGCAAGAAATGAGGGTATTTGTAACCCCAATATATTCTTTGAATTCCCAGTCAGACAATGGCACTATATACCAGTAGCAAGAAATGAGGGTATTAATAACCCCAATATATTCTTTGAATTCCCAGTCAGACAATGGCACGATATACCAGTAGCAAGAAATGAGGGTATTTATAACCCCAATATATTCTTTGAATTACCAGTCAGAAACTGGCACTATATGGCAGTAGCATGAAATGAGGGTATTTGTAACCCCAATATATTCTTTGAATTCCCAGTCAGACAATGGCACTATATACCAGTAGCAAGAAATGAGGGTATTTGTAACCCCAATATATTCTTTCAATTCCCAGTCAGACAATGGCACTATATACCAGTAGCAAGAAATGAGGGTATTTATAACACCAATATATTCTTTGAATTACCAGTCAGAAACTGGCACTATATGGCAGTAGCAAGAAATGAGGGTATTTGTAACCCCAATATATTCTTTGAATTCCCAGTCAGACAATAGCACTATATACCAGTAGCAAGAAATGAGGGTATTTATAACCCCAATATATTCTTTGAATTCCCAGTCAGACAATGGCACTATATACCAGTAGCAAGAAATGAGGGTATTTGTAACCCCAATATATTCTTTGAATTCTCAGTCAGACAATGGCACTATATACCAGTAGCAAGAAATGAGGGTATTTGTAACCCCAATATATTCTTTGAATTTCCAGTCAGACAATGGCACTATATACCAGTAGCAAGAAATGAGGGTATTTGTAACCCCAATATATTCTTTGAATTCCCAGTCAGACAATGGCACTATATACCAGTAGCAAGAAATGAGGGTATTTGTAACCCCAATATATTCTTTGAATTCCCAGTCAGACAATGGCACTATATACCAGTAGCAAGAAATGAGGGTATTTGTAACCCCAATATATTCTTTGAATTCCCAGTCAGACAATGGCACTTTATACCAGTAGCAAGAAATGAGGGTATTTGTAACCCCAATATATTCTTTCAATTCCCAGTCAGACAATGGCACTGTATACCAGTAGCAAAAATTGTGGGTGCACGTAACCCCAATATATTCTTTGAATTACCAGTCAGAAACTGGCACTATATGGCAGTAGCAAGAAATGAGGGTATTTATAACCCCAATATATTCTTTGAATTTCCAGTCAGACAATGGCACTATATACCAGTAGCAAGAAATGAGGGTATTTGTAACCCCAATATATTCTTTGAATTCCCAGTCAGACAATGGCACTATATACCAGTAGCAAAAATTGTGGGTGCACGTAACCCCAATATATTCTTTGAATTACCAGTCAGAAACTGGCACTATATGGCAGTAGCAAGAAATGAGGGTATTTATAACCCTAATATATTCTTTGAATTACCAGTCAGAAACTGGCACTATATGGCAGTAGCAAGAAATGAGGGTATTTATAACCCCAATATATTCTTTGAATTCCCAGTCAGACAATGGCACTATATACCAGTAGCAAGAAATGAGGGTATTTGTAACCCCAATATATTCTTTGAATTCCCAGTCAGACAATGGCACTATATACCAGGAGCAAGAAATGAGGGTATTTGTAACCCCAATATATTCTTTCAATTCCCAGTCAGACAATGGCACTATATACCAGTAGCAAAAATTGTGGGTGCACGTAACCCCAATATATTCTTTGAAATACCAGTCAAACTGGCACTATATACCAGTAGCAAGAAATAAGGGTATTTGTAACCCCAATATATTCTTTGAATTCCCAGTCAGACAATGGCACTATATACCAGGAGCAAGAAATGAGGGTATTTGTAACCACAATATATTCTTTCAATTCCCAGTCAGACAATGGCACTATATACCAGTAGCAAAAATTGTGGGTGCACGTAACCCCAATATATTCTTTGAATTACCAGTCAGAAACTGGCACTATATGGCAGTAGCAAGAAATGAGGGTATTTATAACCCTAATATATTCTTTGAATTCCCAGTCAGACAATGGCACTATATACCAGTAGCAAAAATTGTGGGTGCACGTAACCCCAATATATTCTTTGAATTACCAGTCAGAAACTGGCACTATATACCAGTAGCAAGAAATGAGGGTATTTGTAACCCCAATATATTCTTTGAATTCCCAGTCAGACAATGGCACTATATACCAGTAGCAAGAAATGAGGGTATTAATAACCCCAATATATTCTTTGAATTCCCAGTCAGACAATGGCACGATATACCAGTAGCAAGAAATGAGGGTATTTATAACCCCAATATATTCTTTGAATTACCAGTCAGAAACTGGCACTATATGGCAGTAGCAAGAAATGAGGGTATTTGTAACCCCAATATATTCTTTGAATTCCCAGTCAGACAATGGCACTATATACCAGTAGCAAGAAGTGAGGGTATTTGTAACCCCAATATATTCTTTCAATTCCCAGTCAGACAATGGCACTATATACCAGTAGCAAAAATTTTGGGTGCACGTAACCCCAATATATTCTTTGAATTACCAGTCAGAAACTGGCACTATATGGCAGTAGCAAGAAATGAGGGTATTTGTAACCCCAATATATTCTTTGAATTCCCAGTCAGACAATGGCACTATATACCAGTAGCAAGAAATGAGGGTATTTATAACCCCAATATATTCTTTGAATTCCCAGTCAGACAATGGCACTATATACCAGTAGCAAGAAATGAGGGTATTTATAACCCCAATATATTCTTTGAATTACCAGTCAGAAACTGGCACTATATGGCAGTAGCAAGAAATGAGGGTATTTATAACCCCAATATATTCTTTGAATTCCCAGTCAGACAATGGCACTATATACCAGTAGCAAGAAATGAGGGTATTTATAACCCCAATATATTCTTTGAATTACCAGTCAGAAACTGACACTATATACCAGTAGCAAGAAATGAGGGTATTTATAACCCCAATATATTCTTTGAATTCCCAGTCAGACAATGGCACTATATAACAGTAGCAAAAATTGTGGTTGCACGTAACCCCAATATATTCTTTGAATTCCCAGTCAGACAATGGCACTATATACCAGTAGCAAGAAATGAGGGTATTTATAACCCCAATATATTCTTTGAATTCTCAGTCAGACAATGGCACTATATACCAGTAGCAAGAAATGAAAGTATTTATAACCCCAATATATTCTTTGAGTTACCAGTCAGAAACTGGCACTATATGCCAGTAGCAAGAAATGAGGGTATTTGTAACCCCAATATATTCTTTGAATTCCCAGTCAGACAATGGCACTATATACCAGTAGCAAGAAATGAGGGTATTTATAACCCCAATATATTCTTTGAATTCCCAGTCAGACAATGGCACTATATACCAGTAGCAAGAAATGAGGGTATTTATAACCCCAATATATTCTTTGAATTACCAGTCAGAAACTGGCACTATATGGCAGTAGCAAGAAATGAGGGTATTTATAACCCCAATATATTCTTTGAATTCCTACTCAGACAATGGCACTATATACCAGTAGCAAAAATTGTGGGTGCACGTAACTCCAATATATTCTTTGAATTACCAGTCAGAAACTGGCACTATATGGCAGTAGCAAGAAATGAGGGTATTTATAACCCTAATATATTCTTTGAATTACCAGTCAGAAACTGGCACTATATGGCAGTAGCAAGTAATGAGGGTATTTATAACCCCAATATATTCTTTGAATTCCCAGTCAGACAATGGCACTATATACCAGTAGCAAAAATTGTGGGTGCACGTAACCCCAATATATTCTTTGAATTACCAGTCAGAAACTGGCACTATATGGCAGTAGCAAGAAATGAGGGTATTTATAACCCTAATATATTCTTTGAATTACCAGTCAGAAACTGGCACTATATGGCAGTAGCAAGAAATGAGGGTATTTATAACCCCAATATATTCTTTGAATTCCCAGTCAGACAATGGCACTATATACCAGTAGCAAGAAATGAGGGTATTTGTAACCCCAATATATTCTTTGAATTCCCAGTCAGACAATGGCACTATATACCAGGAGCAAGAAATGAGGGTATTTGTAACCCCAATATATTCTTTGAATTCCCAGTCAGACAATGGCACTATATACCAGTAGCAAAAATTGTGGGTGCACGTAACCCCAATATATTCTTTGAATTACCAGTCAGAAACTGGCACTATATGGCAGTAGCAAGAAATGAGGGTATTTGTAACCCCAATATATTCTTTGAATTCCCAGTCAGAAACTGGCACTATATGGCAGTAGCAAGAAATGAGGGTATTTGTAACCCCAATATATTCTTTGAATTCCCAGTCAGACAATAGCACTATATACCAGTAGCAAGAAATGAGGGTATTTATAACCCCAATATATTCTTTGAATTCCCAGTCAGACAATGGCACTATATACCAGTAGCAAGAAATGAGGGTATTTGTAACCCCAATATATTCTTTGAATTCTCAGTCAGACAATGGCACTATATACCAGTAGCAAGAAATGAGGGTATTTGTAACCCCAATATATTCTTTGAATTTTCAGTCAGACAATGGCACTATATACCAGTAGCAAGAAATGAGGGTATTTGTAACCCCAATATATTCTTTGAATTCCCAGTCAGACAATGGCACTATATACCAGTAGCAAGAAATGAGGGTATTTGTAACCCCAATATATTCTTTGAATTCCCAGTCAGACAATGGCACTATATACCAGTAGCAAGAAATGAGGGTATTTGTAACCCCAATATATTCTTTGAATTCCCAGTCAGACAATGGCACTTTATACCAGTAGCAAGAAATGAGGGTATTTGTAACCCCAATATATTCTTTCAATTCCCAGTCAGACAATGGCACTGTATACCAGTAGCAAAAATTGTGGGTGCACGTAACCCCAATATATTCTTTGAATTACCAGTCAGAAACTGGCACTATATGGCAGTAGCAAGAAATGAGGGTATTTATAACCCCAATATATTCTTTGAATTTCCAGTCAGACAATGGCACTATATACCAGTAGCAAGAAATGAGGGTATTTGTAACCCCAATATATTCTTTGAATTCCCAGTCAGACAATGGCACTATATACCAGTAGCAAGAAATGAGGGTATTTGTAACCCCAATATATTATTTCAATTCCCAGTCAGACAATGGCACTATATACCAGTAGCAAAAATTTTGGGTGCACGTAACCCCAATATATTCTTTGAATTACTAGTCAGAAACTGGCACTATATGGCAGTAGCAAGAAATGAGGGTATTTGTAACCCCAATATATTCTTTGAATTCCCAGTCAGACAATGGCACTATATACCAGTAGCAAGAAATGAGGGTATTTATAACCCCAATATATTCTTTGAATTCCCAGTCAGACAATGGCACTATATGGCAGTAGCAAGAAATGAGGGTATTTGTAACCCCAATATATTCTTTGAATTCCCAGTCAGACAATGGCACTATATACCAGTAGCAAGAAATGAGGGTATTTATAACCCCAATATATTCTTTGAATTACCAGTCAGATACTGGCACTATATACCAGTAGCAAGAAATGAGGGTATTTATAACCCCAATATATTCTTTGAATTCCCAGTCAGACAATGGCACTATATAACAGTAGCAAAAATTGTGGTTGCACGTAACCCCAATATATTCTTTGAATTCCCAATCAGACAATGGCACTATATACCAGTAGCAAGAAATGAGGGTATTTATAACCCCAATATATTCTTTGAATTCCCAGTCAGACAATGGCACTATATACCAGTAGCAAGAAATGAGGGTATTTATAACCCCAATATATTCTTTGAATTACCAGTCAGAAACTGGCACTATATGGCAGTAGCAATTAATGAGGGTATTTATAACCCCAATATATTCTTTGAATTTCCAGTCAGACAATGGCACTATATACCAGTAGCAAAAATTGTGGGTGCACGTAACTCCAATATATTCTTTGAATTACCAGTCAGAAACTGGCACTATATACCAGTAGCAAGAAATGAGGGTATTTGTAACCCCAATATATTCTTTGAATTCCCAGTCAGACAATGGCACTATATACCAGTAGCAAGAAATGAGGGTATTTGTAACCCCAATATATTCTTTCAATTCCCAGTCAGACAATGGCACTATATTCCAGTAGCAAGAAATGAGGGTATTTGTAACCCCAATATATTCTTTGAATTCCCAGTCAGACAATGGCACTATATACCAGTAGCAAAAATTGTGGGTGCACGTAACCCCAATATATTCTTTGAATTACCAGTCAGAAACTGGCACTATATGGCAGTAGCAAGAAATGAGGGTATTTGTAACCCCAATATATTCTTTGAATTCCCAGTCAGACAATGGCACGATATACCAGTAGCAAGAAATGAGGGTATTTGTAACCCCAATATATTCTTTGAATTCCCAGTCAGACAATGGCACTATATACCAGTAGCAAGAAATGAGGGTATTAATAACCCCAATATATTCTTTGAATTCCCAGTCAGACAATGGCACGATATACCAGTAGCAAGAAATGAGGGTATTTATAACCCCAATATATTCTTTGAATTACCAGTCAGAAACTGGCACTATATGGCAGTAGCAAGAAATGAGGGTATTTGTAACCCCAATATATTCTTTGAATTCCCAGTCAGACAATGGCACTATATACCAGTAGCAAGAAGTGAGGGTATTTGTAACCCCAATATATTCTTTCAATTCCCAGTCAGACAATGGCACTATATAACAGTAGCAAAAATTTTGGGTGCACGTAACCCCAATATATTCTTTGAATTACCAGTCAGAAACTGGCACTATATGGCAGTAGCAAGAAATGAGGGTATTTGTAACCCCAATATATTCTTTGAATTCCCAGTCAGACAATGGCACTATATACCAGTAGCAAGAAATGAGGGTATTTATAACCCCAATATATTCTTTGAATTCCCAGTCAGACAATGGCACTATATACCAGTAGCAAGAAATGAGGGTATTTATAACCCCAATATATTCTTTGAATTACCAGTCAGAAACTGGCACTATATGGCAGTAGCAAGAAATGAGGGTATTTATAACCCCAATATATTCTTTGAATTCCCAGTCAGACAATGGCACTATATACCAGTAGCAAGAAATGAGGGTATTTATAACCCCAATATATTCTTTGAATTCCCAGTCAGACAATGGCACTATATACCAGTAGCAAGAAATGAGGGTATTTATAACCCCAATATATTCTTTGAATTACCAGTCAGAAACTGACACTATATACCAGTAGCAAGAAATGAGGGTATTTATAACCCCAATATATTCTTTGAATTCCCAGTCAGACAATGGCACTATATAACAGTAGCAAAAATTGTGGTTGCACGTAACCCCAATATATTCTTTGAATTCCCAGTCAGACAATGGCACTATATACCAGTAGCAAGAAATGAGGGTATTTATAACCCCAATATATTCTTTGAATTCTCAGTCAGACAATGGCACTATATACCAGTAGCAAGAAATGAAAGTATTTATAACCCCAATATATTCTTTGAGTTACCAGTCAGAAACTGGCACTATATGCCAGTAGCAAGAAATGAGGGTATTTGTAACCCCAATATATTCTTTGAATTCCCAGTCAGACAATGGCACTATATACCAGTAGCAAGAAATGAGGGTATTTATAACCCCAATATATTCTTTGAATTCCCAGTCAGACAATGGCACTATATACCAGTAGCAAGAAATGAGGGTATTTATAACCCCAATATATTCTTTGAATTACCAGTCAGAAACTGGCACTATATGGCAGTAGCAAGAAATGAGGGTATTTATAACCCCAATATATTCTTTGAATTCCTACTCAGACAATGGCACTATATACCAGTAGCAAAAATTGTGGGTGCACGTAACTCCAATATATTCTTTGAATTACCAGTCAGAAACTGGCACTATATGGCAGTAGCAAGAAATGAGGGTATTTATAACCCTAATATATTCTTTGAATTACCAGTCAGAAACTGGCACTATATGGCAGTAGCAAGTAATGAGGGTATTTATAACCCCAATATATTCTTTGAATTCCCAGTCAGACAATGGCACTATATACCAGTAGCAAAAATTGTGGGTGCACGTAACCCCAATATATTCTTTGAATTACCAGTCAGAAACTGGCACTATATGGCAGTAGCAAGAAATGAGGGTATTTATAACCCTAATATATTCTTTGAATTACCAGTCAGAAACTGGCACTATATGGCAGTAGCAAGAAATGAGGGTATTTATAACCCCAATATATTCTTTGAATTCCCAGTCAGACAATGGCACTATATACCAGTAGCAAGAAATGAGGGTATTTGTAACCCCAATATATTCTTTGAATTCCCAGTCAGACAATGGCACTATATACCAGGAGCAAGAAATGAGGGTATTTGTAACCCCAATATATTCTTTGAATTCCCAGTCAGACAATGGCACTATATACCAGTAGCAAAAATTGTGGGTGCACGTAACCCCAATATATTCTTTGAATTACCAGTCAGAAACTGGCACTATATGGCAGTAGCAAGAAATGAGGGTATTTGTAACCCCAATATATTCTTTGAATTCCCAGTCAGACAATGGCACTATATACCAGTAGCAAGAAATGAGGGTATTAATAACCCCAATATATTCTTTGAATTCCCAGTCAGACAATGGCACGATATACCAGTAGCAAGAAATGAGGGTATTTATAACCCCAATATATTCTTTGAATTACCAGTCAGAAACTGGCACTATATGGCAGTAGCATGAAATGAGGGTATTTGTAACCCCAATATATTCTTTGAATTCCCAGTCAGACAATGGCACTATATACCAGTAGCAAGAAATGAGGGTATTTGTAACCCCAATATATTCTTTCAATTCCCAGTCAGACAATGGCACTATATACCAGTAGCAAGAAATGAGGGTATTTATAACACCAATATATTCTTTGAATTACCAGTCAGAAACTGGCACTATATGGCAGTAGCAAGAAATGAGGGTATTTGTAACCCCAATATATTCTTTGAATTCCCAGTCAGACAATAGCACTATATACCAGTAGCAAGAAATGAGGGTATTTATAACCCCAATATATTCTTTGAATTCCCAGTCAGACAATGGCACTATATACCAGTAGCAAGAAATGAGGGTATTTGTAACCCCAATATATTCTTTGAATTCTCAGTCAGACAATGGCACTATATACCAGTAGCAAGAAATGAGGGTATTTGTAACCCCAATATATTCTTTGAATTTCCAGTCAGACAATGGCACTATATACCAGTAGCAAGAAATGAGGGTATTTGTAACCCCAATATATTCTTTGAATTCCCAGTCAGACAATGGCACTATATACCAGTAGCAAGAAATGAGGGTATTTGTAACCCCAATATATTCTTTGAATTCCCAGTCAGACAATGGCACTATATACCAGTAGCAAGAAATGAGGGTATTTGTAACCCCAATATATTCTTTGAATTCCCAGTCAGACAATGGCACTTTATACCAGTAGCAAGAAATGAGGGTATTTGTAACCCCAATATATTCTTTCAATTCCCAGTCAGACAATGGCACTGTATACCAGTAGCAAAAATTGTGGGTGCACGTAACCCCAATATATTCTTTGAATTACCAGTCAGAAACTGGCACTATATGGCAGTAGCAAGAAATGAGGGTATTTATAACCCCAATATATTCTTTGAATTTCCAGTCAGACAATGGCACTATATACCAGTAGCAAGAAATGAGGGTATTTGTAACCCCAATATATTCTTTGAATTCCCAGTCAGACAATGGCACTATATACCAGTAGCAAGAAATGAGGGTATTTGTAACCCCAATATATTATTTCAATTCCCAGTCAGACAATGGCACTATATACCAGTAGCAAAAATTTTGGGTGCACGTAACCCCAATATATTCTTTGAATTACTAGTCAGAAACTGGCACTATATGGCAGTAGCAAGAAATGAGGGTATTTGTAACCCCAATATATTCTTTGAATTCCCAGTCAGACAATGGCACTATATACCAGTAGCAAGAAATGAGGGTATTTATAACCCCAATATATTCTTTGAATTCCCAGTCAGACAATGGCACTATATGGCAGTAGCAAGAAATGAGGGTATTTGTAACCCCAATATATTCTTTGAATTCCCAGTCAGACAATGGCACTATATACCAGTAGCAAGAAATGAGGGTATTTATAACCCCAATATATTCTTTGAATTACCAGTCAGATACTGGCACTATATACCAGTAGCAAGAAATGAGGGTATTTATAACCCCAATATATTCTTTGAATTCCCAGTCAGACAATGGCACTATATAACAGTAGCAAAAATTGTGGTTGCACGTAACCCCAATATATTCTTTGAATTCCCAATCAGACAATGGCACTATATACCAGTAGCAAGAAATGAGGGTATTTATAACCCCAATATATTCTTTGAATTCCCAGTCAGACAATGGCACTATATACCAGTAGCAAGAAATGAGGGTATTTATAACCCCAATATATTCTTTGAATTACCAGTCAGAAACTGGCACTATATGGCAGTAGCAAGAAATGAGGGTATTTATAACCCCAATATATTCTTTGAATTTCCAGTCAGACAATGGCACTATATACCAGTAGCAAAAATTGTGGGTGCACGTAACTCCAATATATTCTTTGAATTACCAGTCAGAAACTGGCACTATATACCAGTAGCAAGAAATGAGGGTATTTGTAACCCCAATATATTCTTTGAATTCCCAGTCAGACAATGGCACTATATACTAGTAGCAAGAAATGAGGGTATTTGTAACCCCAATATATTCTTTCAATTCCCAGTCAGACAATGGCACTATATTCCAGTAGCAAGAAATGAGGGTATTTTTAACCCCAATATATTCTTTCAATTCCCAATCAGACAATGGCACTATATACCAGTAGCAAAAATTTTGGGTGCACGTAACTCCAATATATTCTTTGAATTACCAGTCAGAAACTGGCACTATATGGCAGTAGCAAGAAATGAGGGTATTTGTAACCCCAATATATTCTTTGAATTCCCAGTCAGACAATGGCACTATATACCAGTAGCAAGAAATGAGGGTATTTGTAACCCCAATATATTCTTTGAATTCCCAGTCAGACAATGGCACTATATACCAGTAGCAAAAATTGTGGGTGCACGTAACCCCAATATATTCTTTGAATTACCAGTCAGAAACTGGCACTATATGGCAGTAGCAAGAAATGAGGGTATTTATAACCCTAATATATTCTTTGAATTACCAGTCAGAAACTGGCACTATATGGCAGTAGCAAGAAATGAGGGTATTTATAACCCCAATATATTCTTTGAATTCCCAGTCAGACAATGGCACTATATACCAGTAGCAAGAAATGAGGGTATTTGTAACCCCAATATATTCTTTCAATTCCCAGTCAGACAATGGCACTATATACCAGGAGCAAGAAATGAGGGTATTTGTAACCCCAATATATTCTTTCAATTCCCAGTCAGACAATGGCACTATATACCAGTAGCAAAAATTGTGGGTGCACGTAACCCCAATATATTCTTTGAAATACCAGTCAAACTGGCACTATATACCAGTAGCAAGAAATAAGGGTATTTGTAACCCCAATATATTCTTTGAATTCCCAGTCAGACAATGGCACTATATACCAGGAGCAAGAAATGAGGGTATTTGTAACCCCAATATATTCTTTCAATTCCCAGTCAGACAATGGCACTATATACCAGTAGCAAAAATTGTGGGTGCACGTAACCCCAATATATTCTTTGAATTACCAGTCAGAAACTGGCACTATATGGCAGTAGCAAGAAATGAGGGTATTTATAACCCTAATATATTCTTTGAATTCCCAGTCAGACAATGGCACTATATACCAGTAGCAAAAATTGTGGGTGCACGTAACCCCAATATATTCTTTGAATTACCAGTCAGAAACTGGCACTATATACCAGTAGCAAGAAATGAGGGTATTTGTAACCCCAATATATTCTTTGAATTCCCAGTCAGACAATGGCACTATATACCAGTAGCAAGAAATGAGGGTATTAATAACCCCAATATATTCTTTGAATTCCCAGTCAGACAATGGCACGATATACCAGTAGCAAGAAATGAGGGTATTTATAACCCCAATATATTCTTTGAATTACCAGTCAGAAACTGGCACTATATGGCAGTAGCAAGAAATGAGGGTATTTGTAACCCCAATATATTCTTTGAATTCCCAGTCAGACAATGGCACTATATACCAGTAGCAAGAAGTGAGGGTATTTGTAACCCCAATATATTCTTTCAATTCCCAGTCAGACAATGGCACTATATACCAGTAGCAAAAATTTTGGGTGCACGTAACCCCAATATATTCTTTGAATTACCAGTCAGAAACTGGCACTATATGGCAGTAGCAAGAAATGAGGGTATTTGTAACCCCAATATATTCTTTGAATTCCCAGTCAGACAATGGCACTATATACCAGTAGCAAGAAATGAGGGTATTTATAACCCCAATATATTCTTTGAATTCCCAGTCAGACAATGGCACTATATACCAGTAGCAAGAAATGAGGGTATTTATAACCCCAATATATTCTTTGAATTACCAGTCAGAAACTGGCACTATATGGCAGTAGCAAGAAATGAGGGTATTTATAACCCCAATATATTCTTTGAATTCCCAGTCAGACAATGGCACTATATACCAGTAGCAAGAAATGAGGGTATTTATAACCCCAATATATTCTTTGAATTCCCAGTCAGACAATGGCACTATATACCAGTAGCAAGAAATGAGGGTATTTATAACCCCAATATATTCTTTGAATTACCAGTCAGAAACTGACACTATATACCAGTAGCAAGAAATGAGGGTATTTATAACCCCAATATATTCTTTGAATTCCCAGTCAGACAATGGCACTATATAACAGTAGCAAAAATTGTGGTTGCACGTAACCCCAATATATTCTTTGAATTCCCAGTCAGACAATGGCACTATATACCAGTAGCAAGAAATGAGGGTATTTATAACCCCAATATATTCTTTGAATTCTCAGTCAGACAATGGCACTATATGCCAGTAGCAAGAAATGAGGGTATTTGTAACCCCAATATATTCTTTGAATTCCCAGTCAGACAATGGCACTATATACCAGTAGCAAGAAATGAGGGTATTTATAACCCCAATATATTCTTTGAATTCCCAGTCAGACAATGGCACTATATACCAGTAGCAAGAAATGAGGGTATTTATAACCCCAATATATTCTTTGAATTACCAGTCAGAAACTGGCACTATATGGCAGTAGCAAGAAATGAGGGTATTTATAACCCCAATATATTCTTTGAATTCCTACTCAGACAATGGCACTATATACCAGTAGCAAAAATTGTGGGTGCACGTAACTCCAATATATTCTTTGAATTACCAGTCAGAAACTGGCACTATATGGCAGTAGCAAGAAATGAGGGTATTTATAACCCTAATATATTCTTTGAATTACCAGTCAGACACTGGCACTATATGGCAGTAGCAAGAAATGAGGGTATTTATAACCCCAATATATTCTTTGAATTCCCAGTCAGACAATGGCACTATATACCAGTAGCAAGAAATGAGGGTATTTGTAACCCCAATATATTCTTTGAATTCCCAGTCAGACAATGGCACTATATTACCAGGAGCAAGAAATGAGGGTATTTGTAACCCCAATATATTCTTTCAATTCCCAGTCAGACAATGGCACTATATACCAGTAGCAAAAATTGTGGGTGCACGTAACCCCAATATATTCTTTGAATTACCAGTCAGAAACTGGCACTATATGGCAGTAGCAAGAAATGAGGGTATTTATAACAATAATATATTCTTTGAATTCCCAGTCAGACAATGGCACTATATACCAGTAGCAAAAATTGTGGGTGCACGTAACCCCAATATATTCTTTGAATTACCAGTCAGAAACTGGCACTATATGGCAGTAGCAAGAAATGAGGGTATTTGTAACCCCAATATATTCTTTGAATTCCCAGTCAGACAATATCACTATATACCAGTAGCAAAAATTGTGGGTGCTCGTAACCCCAATATATTCTTTGAATTCCCAGTCAGACAATGGCACTATATACCAGTAGCAATAAATGAGGGTATTTATAACCCCAATATATTCTTTGAATTCCCAGTCAGACAATGGCACTATATACCAGTAGCAAGAAATGAGGGTATTTATAACCCCAATATATTCTTTGAATTACCAGTCAGAAACTGGCACTATATGGCAGTAGCAAGAAATGAGGGTATTTATAACCCCAATATATTCTTTGAATTCCCAGTCAGACAATGGCACTATATACCAGTAGCAAAAATTGTCGGTGCACGTAACTCCAATATATTCTTTGAATTACCAGTCAGAAACTGGCACTATATACCAGTAGCAAGAAATGAGGGTATTTGTAACCCCAATATATTCTTTGAATTCCCAGTCAGACAATGGCACTATATACCAGTAGCAAGAAATGAGGGTATTTATAACCCCAATATATTCTTTGAATTACCAGTCAGAAACTGGCACTATATGCCAGTAGCAAGAAATGAGGGTATTTATAACCCCATTATATTCTTTGAATTCCCAGTCAGACAATGGCACTATATACCAGTAGCAAGAAATGAAGGTATTTGTAACCCCAATATATTCTTTGAATTCCCAGTCAGACAATGGCACTATATACCAGTAGCAAGAAATGAGGGTATTTGTAACCCCAATATATTCTTTCAATTCCCAGTCAGACAATGGCACTATATACCAGTAGCAAAAATTTTGGGTGCACGTAACCCCAATATATTCTTTGAATTACCAGTCAGAATCTGGCACTATATGGCAGTAGCAAGAAATGAGGGTATTTGTAACCCCAATATATTCTTTGAATTCCCAGTCAGACAATGGCACTATATACCAGTAGCAAGAAATGAGGGTATTTATAACCCCAATATATTCTTTGAATTACCAGTCAGACAATGGCACTATATACCAGTAGCAAGAAATGAGGGTATTTATAACCCCAATATATTCTTTGAATTCCCAGTCAGACAATGGCACTATATGGCAGTAGCAAGAAATGAGGGTATTTGTAACCCCAATATATTCTTTGAATTCCCAGTCAGACAATGGCACTATATACCAGTAGCAAGAAATGAGGGTATTTGTAACCCCAATATATTCTTTGAATTCCCAGTCAGACAATGGCACTATATACCAGTAGCAAGAAATGAGGGTATTTATAACCCCAATATATTCTTTGAATTCCCAGTCAGACAATGGCACTATATACCAGTAGCAAGAAATGAGGGTATTTATAACCCCAATATATTCTTTGAATTACCAGTCAGAAACTGGCACTATATGGCAGTAGTAAGAAATAAGGGTATTTATAACCCCAATATATTCTTTGAATTCCCAGTCAGACAATGGCACTATATACCATTATCAAGAAATGAGGGTATTTGTAACCCCAATATATTCTTTCAATTCCCAGTCAGACAATGGCACTATATACCAGTAGCAAAAATTTTGGGTGCACATAACCCCAACATATTCTTTGAATTACCAGTCAGAAACTGGCACTATATGGCAGTAGCAAGAAATGAGGGTATTTGTAACCCCAATATTTTCTTTGAATTCCCAGTCAGACAATGGCACTATATACCAGTAGCAAGAAATGAGGGTATTTATAACCCCAATATATTCTTTGAATTACCAGTCAGACAATGGCACTATATACCAGTAGCAAGAAATGAGGGTATTTGTAACCCCAATATATTCTTTGAATTCCCAGTCAGACAATGGCACTATATGGCAGTAGCAAGAAATGAGGGTATTTGTAACCCCAATATATTCTTTGAATTCCCAGTCAGACAATGGCACTATATACCAGTAGCAAGAAATGAGGGTATTTATAACCCCAATATATTCTTTGAATTACCAGTCAGAAACTGGCACTATATACCAGTAGCAAGAAATGAGGGTATTTATAACCCCAATATATTCTTTGAATTCCCAGTCAGACAATGGCACTATATACCAGTAGCAAGAAATGAGGGTATTTATAACCCCAATATATTCTTTGAATTACCAGTCAGAAACTGGCACTACATGGCAGTAGCAAGAAATAAGGGTATTTATAACCCCAATATATTCTTTGAATTCCCAGTCAGACAATGGCACTATATACCAGTAGCAAAAATTGTGGTTGCACGTAACATATTCTTTGAATTCCAGTCAGAAACTGGCACTATATGGCAATAGCAAGAAATAAGGGTATTTATAACCCCAATATATTCTTTGAATTACCAGTCAGAAACTGGCACTATATGGCAGTAGCAAGAAATGAGGTATTTATAACCCAATATATTCTTTGAATTCCCAGTCAGACAATGGCACTATATACCAGTAGCAAGAAATGAGGGTATTTATAACCCAATATATTCTTTGAATTCCAGTCAGACAATGGCACTATATACCAGTAGCAAGAAATGAGGGTATTTATAACCCCAATATATTCTTTGAATTCCCAGTCAGACAATGGAACTATATACCAGTAGCAGAAATGAGGGTATTTATAACCCCAATATATTCTTTGAATTACCAGTCAGAAACTGGCACTATATGGCAGTAGCAAGAAATGAGGGTATTTATAACCCCAATATATTCTTTGAATTCCCAGTCAGACAATGGCTCTATATACCAGTAGCAAGAAATGAGGGTATTTGTAACCCCCAATATATTCTTTCAATTCCCAGTCAGACAATGGCACTATATACCAGTAGCAACAATTTTGGGTGCACGTAAGCCCAATATATTCTTTGAATTACCAGTCAGACAATGGCACTATATACCAGTAGCAAGAAATGAGGGTATTTATAACCCCAATATATTCTTTGAATTCCCAGTCAGACAATGGCACTATATACCAGTAGCAAGAAATGAGGGTATTTGTAACCCCAATATATTCTTTGAATTCCCAGTCAGACAATGGCACTATATACCATTATCAAGAAATGAGGGTATTGTAACCCAATATATTCTTCAATTCCAGTCAGACAATGGCACTATATACCAGTAGCAAGAAATGAGGGTATTTATAACCCCAATATATTCTTTGAATTACCAGTCAGACAATGGCACTATATACCAGTAGCAAGAAATGAGGGTATTTATAACCCCAATATATTCTTTGAATTCCCCAGTCAGACAATGGCACTATATACCAGTAGCAAAAATTGTGGTTGCACGTAACCCCAATATATCTTTGAATTCCCAGTCAGACAATGGCACTATATACCAGTAGCAAAATTGTGGGTTGCACGTAACCCCAATATATTCTTTGAATTCCCAGTCAGACAATGGCACTATATACCAGTAGCAAGAAATGAGGGTATTTATAACCCCAATATATTCTTTGAATTCCCAGTCAGACAATGGCACTATATACCAGTAGCAAGAAATGAGGGTATTATATAAACCCAATATATTCTTTGAATTACCAGCAGAAACTGGCACTATATGCAGTAGCAAGAAATGAGGGTATTTGTAACCCCAATATATCTTTGAATTCCCAGTCAGACAATGGCACTATATACCAGTAGCAAGAAATGAGGGTATTTATAACCCCAATATATTCTTTGAATTCCCAGTCAGACAATGGCACTATATACCAGTAGCAAGAAATGAGGGTATTTATAACCCCAAATATATTCTTTGAATTACCAGTCAGAAACTGGCACTATATGGCAGTAGCAAGAAATGAGGGTATTTATAACCCCAATATATTCTTTGAATTCCCAGTCAGACATGGCACTATATACGAGTAGCAAAATTGTGGGTGCACGTATCTCCAATATATTCTTTGAATTACCAGTCAGAAACTGGCACTAATATACCAGTAGCAAGAAATGAGGGTATTTGTAACCCCATATATTCTTTGAATTCCCAGTCAGACAATGGCACTATATACCAGTAGCAAGAAATGAGGGTATTTGTAACCCAATATATTCTTTTCAATTCCCAGTCAGACAATGGCAACTATATACCAGTAGCAAGAAATGAGGGTATTTGTAACCCCAATATATTTTTTCAATTCCCAATCAGACAATGGCACTATATACCAGTAGCAAAAATTTTGGGTGCACGTAACCCCAATATATTCTTTGAATTACCAGTCAGAAACTGGCACTATATGGCAGTAGCAAGAAATGAGGGGTATTTGTAACCCAATATATTCTTTGAATCCCAGTCAGACAATGGCACTATATACCAGTAGCAAGAAATGAGGGTATTTATAACCCCAATATATTCTTTGAATTACCAGTCAGAAACTGGCACTATATGGCAGTAGCAAGAAATGAGGGTATTTGTAACCCCAAATATATTCTTTGAATTCCCAGTCAGACAATGGCACTATATACCAGTAGCAAGAAATGAGGGTATTATAACCCCAATATATTCTTTGAAATCCCAGTCAGACAATGGCACTATTATACCAGTAGCAAAAATTGTGGGTGCACGTAACCCCAATATATTCTTTGAAATACCAGTCTGAAACTGGCACTATATACCAGTAGCAAGAAATAAGGGTATTTGTAACCCCAATATATTCTTTGAATTCCCAGTCAGACAATGGCACTATATACCAGGAGCAAGAAATGAGGGTATTTGTAGCCCAATATATTCTTTGAATTCCAGTCAGACAATGGCACTATTATACCAGTAGCAAAAATTTTGGGTGCATGTAACCCCAATATATTCTTTGAATTCCCAGTCAGAAACTGGCACTATATGGCAGTAGCAAGAAATGAGGTTATTTATAACCCCAATATATTCTTTGAATTCCCAGTCAGACAATGGCACTATATACCAGTAGCAAAAATTGTGGGTGCACGTAACCCCAATATATTCTTTGAATTACCAGTCAGAAACTGGCACTATATACCAGTAGCAAGAAATGAGGGTATTTGTAACCCCAATATATTCTTTGAATTCCCAGTCAGACAATATCACTATATACCAGTAGCAAAAATTGTGGGTGCTCGTAACCCCAATATATTCTTTGAATTACCAGTCAGAAACTGGCACTATATGGCAGTAGCAAGAAATGAGGGTATTTGTAACCCCAATATATTCTTTGAATTACCAGTCAGACAATGGCACTATATACCAGTAGCAAGAAATGAGGGTATTTATAACCCCAATATATTCTTTGAATTCCCAGTCAGACAATGGCACTATATACCAGTAGCAAGAAATGAGGGTATTTATAACCCCAATATATTCTTTGAATTACCAGTCAGAAAATGGCACTATATGGCAGTAGCAAGAAATGAGGGTATTTGTAACCCCAATATATTCTTTGAATTCCCAGTCAGACAATGGCACTATATACCAGTAGCAAGAAATGAGGGTATTTATAACCCCAATATATTCTTTGAATTACCAGTCAGAAAATGGCACTATATGGCAGTAGCAAGAAATGAGGGTATTTATAACCCCAATATATTCTTTGAATTCCCAGTCAGACAATGGCACTATATACCAGAAGCAAAAATTGTGGGTGCACGTAACCCCAATATATTCTTTGAAATACCAGTCAGAAACTGGCACTATATACCAGTAGCAAGAAATAAGGGTATTTGTAACCCCAATATATTCTTTGAATTCCCAGTCAGACAATGGCACTATATACCAGTAGCAAGAAATTAAGGTATTTGTAACCCCAATATATTCTTTCAATTCCCAGTCAGACAATGGCACTATATACCAGTAGCAAAAATTGTGGGTGCACGTAACCCCAATATATTCTTTGAATTACCAGTCAGAAACTGGCACTATATACCAGTAGCAAGAAATGAGGGTATTTGTAACCCCAATATATTCTTTGAATTCCCAGTCAGACAATGGCACTATATACCAGTAGCAAGAAATGAGGGTATTTGTAACCCCAATATATTCTTTGAATTCCCAGTCAGACAATGGCACTATATACCAGTAGCAAGAAATGAGTGTATTAATAACCCCAATATATTCTTTGAATTCCCAGTCAGACAATGGCACTATATACCAGTAGCAAGAAATGAGGGTATTTATAACCCCAATATATTCTTTGAATTACCAGTCAGAAACTGGCACTATATACCAGTAGCAAGAAATGAGGGTATTTATAACCCCAATATATTCTTTGAATTCCCAGTCAGACAATGGCACTATATACCAGTAGCAAGAAATGAGGGTATTTATAACCCCAATATATTCTTTGAATTACCAGTCAGAAACTGGCACTATATGGCAGTAGCAAGAAATGAGGGTATTTATAACCCCAATATATTCTTTGAATTCCCAGTCAGACAATGGCACTATATACCAGTAGCAAGAAATGAGGGAATTTATAACCCCAATATATTCTTTGAATTCCCAGTCAGAAACTGGCACTATATGGCAGTAGCAAGAAATGAGGGTATTTATAACCCCAATATATTCTTTGAATTACCAGTCAGAAACTGGCACTATATGGCAGTAGCAAGAAATGAGGGTATTTATAACCCCAATATATTCTTTGAATTCCCAGTCAGACAATGGCACTATATACCAGTAGCAAAAATTTTGGGTGCACGTAAACCCAATATATTCTTTGAATTACCAGTCAGAAACTGGCACTATATGGCAGTAGCAAGAAATGAGGGTATTTGTAACCCCAATATATTCTTTGAATTCCCAGTCAGACAATGGCACTATATACCAGTAGCAAGAAATGAGGGTATTTATAACCCCAATATATTCTTTGAATTCCCAGTCAGACAATGGCACTATATACCAGTAGCAAGAAATGAGGGTATTTGTAACCCCAATATATTCTTTCAATTCCCAGTCAGACAATGGCACTATATACCATTATCAAGAAATGAGGGTATTTGTAACCCCAATATATTCTTTCAATTCCCAGTCAGACAATGGCACTATAGACCAGTAGCAAAAATTTTGGGTGCACATAACCCCAACATATTCTTTGAATTACCAGTCAGAAACTGGCACTATATGGCAGTAGCAAGAAATGAGGGTATTTGTAACCCCAATATATTCTTTGAATTCCCAGTCAGACAATGGCACTATATACCAGTAGCAAGAAATGAGGGTATTTATAACCCCAATATATTCTTTGAATTACCAGTCAGACAATGGCACTATATACCAGTAGCAAAAATTGTGGTTGCACGTAACCCCAATATATTCTTTGAATTCCCAGTCAGACAATGGCACTATATACCAGTAGCAAGAAATGAGGGTATTTATAACCCCAATATATTCTTTGAATTCCCAGTCAGACAATGGCACTATATACCAGTAGCAAGAAATGAGGGTATTTATAACCCCAATATATTCTTTGAATTACCAGCCAGAAACTGGCACTATATGGCAGTAGCAAGAAATGAGGGTATTTGTAACCCCAATATATTCTTTGAATTCCCAGTCAGACAATGGCACTATATACCAGTAGCAAGAAATGAGGGTATTTATAACCCCAATATATTCTTTGAATTCCCAGTCAGACAATGGCACTATATACCAGTAGCAAAAATTGTGGGTGCACGTAACTCCAATATATTCTTTGAATTACCAGTCAGAAACTGGCACTATATACCAGTAGCAAGAAATGAGGGTATTTGTAACCCCAATATATTCTTTGAATTCCCAGTCAGACAATGGCACTATATACCAGTAGCAAGAAATGAGGGTATTTGTAACCCCAATATATTCTTTCAATTCCCAGTCAGACAATGGCACTATATACCAGTAGCAAGAAATGAGGGTATTTGTAACCCCAATATATTTTTTCAATTCCCAATCAGACAATGGCACTATATACCAGTAGCAAAAATTTTGGGTGCACGTAACCCCAATATATTCTTTGAATTAACAGTCAGAAACTGGCACTATATGGCAGTAGCAAGAAATGAGGGTATTTGTAACCCCAATATATTCTTTGAATTCCCAGTCAGACAATGGCACTATATACCAGTAGCAAGAAATGAGGGTATTTATAACCCCAATATATTCTTTGAATTACCAGTCAGAAACTGGCACTATATGGCAGTAGCAAGAAATGAGGGTATTTGTAACCCCAATATATTCTTTGAATTCCCAGTCAGACAATGGCACTATATACCAGTAGCAAGAAATGAGGGTATTTATAACCCCAATATATTCTTTGAAATCCCAGTCAGACAATGGCACTATATACCAGTAGCAAAAATTGTGGGTGCACGTAACCCCAATATATTCTTTGAAATACCAGTCTGAAACTGGCACTATATACCAGTAGCAAGAAATAAGGGTATTTGTAACCCCAATATATTCTTTGAATTCCCAGTCAGACAATGGCACTATATACCAGGAGCAAGAAATGAGGGTATTTGTAACCCCAATATATTCTTTGAATTCCCAGTCAGACAATGGCACTATATACCAGTAGCAAGAAATGAGGGTATTTGTAACCCCAATATATTCTTTGAATTCCCAGTCAGACAATGGCACTATATACCAGTAGCAAAAATTTTGGGTGCATGTAACCCCAATATATTCTTTGAATTACCAGTCAGAAACTGGCACTATATACCAGTAGCAAGAAATGAGGGTATTTGTAACCCCAATATATTCTTTGAATTCCCAGTCAGAAACTGGCACTATATGGCAGTAGCAAGAAATGAGGTTATTTATAACCCCAATATATTCTTTGAATTCCCAGTCAGACAATGGCACTATATACCAGTAGCAAAAATTGTGGGTGCACGTAACCCCAATATATTCTTTGAATTACCAGTCAGAAACTGGCACTATATACCAGTAGCAAGAAATGAGGGTATTTGTAACCCCAATATATTCTTTGAATTCCCAGTCAGACAATGGCACTATATACCAGTAGCAAGAAATGAGGGTATTAATAACCCCAATATATTCTTTGAATTCCCAGTCAGACAATGGCACTATATACCAGTAGCAAGAAATGAGGGTATTTATAACCCCAATATATTCTTTGAATTACCAGTCAGAAACTGGCACTATATACCAGTAGCAAGAAATGAGGGTATTTATAACCCCAATATATTCTTTGAATTCCCAGTCAGACAATGGCACTATATACCAGTAGCAAGAAATGAGGGTATTTATAACCCCAATATATTCTTTGAATTACCAGTCAGAAACTGGCACTATATGGCAGTAGCAAGAAATGAGGGTATTTATAACCCCAATATATTCTTTGAATTCCCAGTCAGACAATGGCACTATATACCAGTAGCAAGAAATGAGGGAATTTATAACCCCAATATATTCTTTGAATTCCCAGTCAGAAACTGGCACTATATGGCAGTAGCAAGAAATGAGGGTATTTATAACCCCAATATATTCTTTGAATTACCAGTCAGAAACTGGCACTATATGGCAGTAGCAAGAAATGAGGGTATTTATAACCCCAATATATTCTTTGAATTCCCAGTCAGACAATGGCACTATATACCAGTAGCAAAAATTTTGGGTGCACGTAAACCCAATATATTCTTTGAATTACCAGTCAGAAACTGGCACTATATGGCAGTAGCAAGAAATGAGGGTATTTGTAACCCCAATATATTCTTTGAATTCCCAGTCAGACAATGGCACTATATACCAGTAGCAAGAAATGAGGGTATTTATAACCCCAATATATTCTTTGAATTCCCAGTCAGACAATGGCACTATATACCAGTAGCAAGAAATGAGGGTATTTGTAACCCCAATATATTCTTTCAATTCCCAGTCAGACAATGGCACTATATACCATTATCAAGAAATGAGGGTATTTGTAACCCCAATATATTCTTTCAATTCCCAGTCAGACAATGGCACTATAGACCAGTAGCAAAAATTTTGGGTGCACATAACCCCAACATATTCTTTGAATTACCAGTCAGAAACTGGCACTATATGGCAGTAGCAAGAAATGAGGGTATTTGTAACCCCAATATATTCTTTGAATTCCCAGTCAGACAATGGCACTATATACCAGTAGCAAGAAATGAGGGTATTTATAACCCCAATATATTCTTTGAATTACCAGTCAGACAATGGCACTATATACCAGTAGCAAAAATTGTGGTTGCACGTAACCCCAATATATTCTTTGAATTCCCAGTCAGACAATGGCACTATATACCAGTAGCAAGAAATGAGGGTATTTATAACCCCAATATATTCTTTGAATTCCCAGTCAGACAATGGCACTATATACCAGTAGCAAGAAATGAGGGTATTTATAACCCCAATATATTCTTTGAATTACCAGCCAGAAACTGGCACTATATGGCAGTAGCAAGAAATGAGGGTATTTGTAACCCCAATATATTCTTTGAATTCCCAGTCAGACAATGGCACTATATACCAGTAGCAAGAAATGAGGGTATTTATAACCCCAATATATTCTTTGAATTCCCAGTCAGACAATGGCACTATATACCAGTAGCAAAAATTGTGGGTGCACGTAACTCCAATATATTCTTTGAATTACCAGTCAGAAACTGGCACTATATACCAGTAGCAAGAAATGAGGGTATTTGTAACCCCAATATATTCTTTGAATTCCCAGTCAGACAATGGCACTATATACCAGTAGCAAGAAATGAGGGTATTTGTAACCCCAATATATTCTTTCAATTCCCAGTCAGACAATGGCACTATATACCAGTAGCAAGAAATGAGGGTATTTGTAACCCCAATATATTTTTTCAATTCCCAATCAGACAATGGCACTATATACCAGTAGCAAAAATTTTGGGTGCACGTAACCCCAATATATTCTTTGAATTAACAGTCAGAAACTGGCACTATATGGCAGTAGCAAGAAATGAGGGTATTTGTAACCCCAATATATTCTTTGAATTCCCAGTCAGACAATGGCACTATATACCAGTAGCAAGAAATGAGGGTATTTATAACCCCAATATATTCTTTGAATTACCAGTCAGAAACTGGCACTATATGGCAGTAGCAAGAAATGAGGGTATTTGTAACCCCAATATATTCTTTGAATTCCCAGTCAGACAATGGCACTATATACCAGTAGCAAGAAATGAGGGTATTTATAACCCCAATATATTCTTTGAAATCCCAGTCAGACAATGGCACTATATACCAGTAGCAAAAATTGTGGGTGCACGTAACCCCAATATATTCTTTGAAATACCAGTCTGAAACTGGCACTATATACCAGTAGCAAGAAATAAGGGTATTTGTAACCCCAATATATTCTTTGAATTCCCAGTCAGACAATGCTACTATATACCAGGAGCAAGAAATGAGGGTATTTGTAACCCCAATATATTCTTTGAATTCCCAGTCAGACAATGGCACTATATACCAGTAGCAAGAAATGAGGGTATTTGTAACCCCAATATATTCTTTGAATTCCCAGTCAGACAATGGCACTATATACCAGTAGCAAAAATTTTGGGTGCATGTAACCCCAATATATTCTTTGAATTACCAGTCAGAAACTGTCACTATATACCAGTAGCAAGAAATGAGGGTATTTGTAACCCCAATATATTCTTTGAATTCCCAGTCAGAAACTGGCACTATATGGCAGTAGCAAGAAATGAGGTTATTTATAACCCCAATATATTCTTTGAATTCCCAGTCAGACAATGGCACTATATACCAGTAGCAAAAATTGTGGGTGCACGTAACCCCAATATATTCTTTGAATTACCAGTCAGAAACTGGCACTATATACCAGTAGCAAGAAATGAGGGTATTTGTAACCCCAATATATTCTTTGAATTCCCAGTCAGACAATGGCACTATATACCAGTAGCAAGAAATGAGGGTATTAATAACCCCAATATATTCTTTGAATTCCCAGTCAGACAATGGCACTATATACCAGTAGCAAGAAATGAGGGTATTTATAACCCCAATATATTCTTTGAATTCCCAGTCAGACAATGGCACTATATGCCAGTAGCAAGAAATGAGGGTATTTATAACCCCAATATATTCTTTGAATTACCAGTCAGAAACTGGCACTATATGGCAGTAGCAAGAAATGAGGGTATTTATAACCCCAATATATTCTTTGAATTCCCAGTCAGACAATGGCACTATATACCAGTAGCAAGAAATGAGGGTATTTGTAACCCCAATATATTCTTTGAATTCCCAGTCAGACAATGGCACTATATACCAGTAGCAAGAAATGAGGGTATTTGTAACCCCAATATATTCTTTGAATTCCCAGTCAGACAATGGCACTATATACCAGTAGCAAGAAATGAGTGTATTAATAACCCCAATATATTCTTTGAATTCCCAGTCAGACAATGGCATTATATACCAGTAGCAAGAAATTAAGGTATTTGTAACCCCAATATATTCTTTCAATTCCCAGTCAGACAATGGCACTATATACCAGTAGCAAAAATTGTGGGTGCACGTAACCCCAATATATTCTTTGAATTACCAGTCAGAAACTGGCACTATATACCAGTAGCAAGAAATGAGGGTATTTGTAACCCCAATATATTCTTTGAATTCCCAGTCAGACAATGGCACTATATACCAGTAGCAAGAAATGAGGGTATTTGTAACCCCAATATATTCTTTGAATTCCCAGTCAGACAATGGCACTATATACCAGTAGCAAGAAATGAGTGTATTAATAACCCCAATATATTCTTTGAATTCCCAGTCAGACAATGGCACTATATACCAGTAGCAAGAAATGAGGGTATTTATAACCCCAATAAATTCTTTGAATTACCAGTCAGAAACTGGCACTATATACCAGTAGCAAGAAATGAGGGTATTTATAACCCCAATATATTCTTTGAATTCCCAGTCAGACAATGGCACTATATACCAGTAGCAAGAAATGAGGGTATTTATAACCCCAATATATTCTTTGAATTACCAGTCAGAAACTGGCACTATATGGCAGTAGCAAGAAATGAGGGTATTTATAACCCCAATATATTCTTTGAATTCCCAGTCAGACAATGGCACTATATACCAGTAGCAAAAATTTTGGTTGCACGTAACCCCAATATATTCTTTGAATTCCCAGTCAGACAATGGCACTATATACCAGTAGCAAGAAATGAGGGTATTTATAACCCCAATATATTCTTTGAATTCCCAGTCAGAAACTGGCACTATATGGCAATAGCAAGAAATGAGGGTATTTGTAACCCCAATATATTCTTTGAATTCCCAGTCAGACAATGGCACTATATACCAGTAGCAAGAAATGAGGGTATTTATAACCCCAATATATTCTTTGAATTACCAGTCAGAAACTGGCACTATATGGCAGTAGCAAGAAATGAGGGTATTTATAACCCCAATATATTCTTTGAATTCCCAGTCAGACAATGGCACTATATACCAGTAGCAAAAATTGTGGGTGCACGTAACTCCAATATATTCTTTGAATTACCAGTCAGAAACTGGCACTATATACCAGTAGCAAGAAATGAGGGTATTTGTAACCCCAATATATTCTTTGAATTCCCAGTCAGACAATGGCACTATATACCAGTAGCAAGAAATGAGGGTATTTGTAACCCCAATATATTCTTTCAATTCCCAGTCAGACAATGGCACTATATACCAGTAGCAAGAAATGAGGGTATTTGTAACCCCAATATATTCTTTCAATTCCCACTCAGACAATGGCACTATATACCAGTAGCAAAAATTTTGGGTGCACGTAACCCCAATATATTCTTTGAATTACCAGTCAGAAACTGGCACTATATGGCAGTAGCAAGAAATGAGGGTATTTGTAACCCCAATATATTCTTTGAATTCCCAGTCAGACAATGGCACTATATGCCAGTAGCAAGAAATGAGGGTATTTATAACCCCAATATATTCTTTGAATTACCAGTCAGAAACTGGCACTATATGGCAGTAGCAAGAAATGAGGTTATTTATAACCCCAATATATTCTTTGAATTCCCAGTCAGACAATATCACTATATACCAGTAGCAAAAATTGTGGGTGCTCGTAACCCCAATATATTCTTTGAATTACCAGTCAGAAACTTGCACTATATGGCAGTAGCAAGAAATGAGGGTATTTGTAACCCCAATATATTCTTTGAATTACCTGTCAGACAATGGCACTATATACCAGTAGCAAGAAATGAGGGTATTTATAACCCCAATATATTCTTTGAATTCCCAGTCAGACAATGGCACTATATACCAGTAGCAAGAAATGAGGGTATTTATAACCCCAATATATTCTTTGAATTCCCAGTCAGACAATGGCACTATATACCAGTAGCAAGAAATGAGGGTATTTATAACCCCAATATATTCTTTGAATTCCCAGTCAGACAATGGCACTATATACCAGAAGCAAAAATTGTGGGTGCACGTAACCCCAATATATTCTTTGAAATACCAGTCAGAAACTGGCACTATATACCAGTAGCAAGAAATAAGGGTATTTGTATCCCCAATATATTCTTTGAATTCCCAGTCAGACAATGGCACTATATACCAGTAGCAAGAAATTAAGGTATTTGTAACCCCAATATATTCTTTCAATTCCCAGTCAGACAATGGCACTATATACCAGTAGCAAAAATTGTGGGTGCACGTAACCCCAATATATTCTTTGAAATACCAGTCAGAAACTGGCACTATATACCAGTAGCAAGAAATAAGGGTATTTGTATCCCCAATATATTCTTTGAAATACCAGTCAGAAACTGGCACTATATGGCAGTAGCAAGAAATGAGGGTATTTATAACCCCAATATATTCTTTGAATTCCCAGTCAGACAATGGCACTATATACCAGTAGCAAGAAATGAGGGTATTTATAACCCCAATATATTCTTTGAATTACCAGTCAGAAACTGGCACTATATGGCAGTAGCAAGAAATGAGGGTATTTATAACCCCAATATATTCTTTGAATTCCCAGTCAGACAATGGCACTATATACCAGTAGCAAAAATTGTGGGTGCACGTAACCCCAATATATTCTTTGAATTCCCAGTCAGACAATGGCACTATATGGCAGTAGCAAGAAATGAGGGTATTTGTAACCCCAATATATTCTTTGAATTCCCAGTCAGACAATGGCACTATATACCAGTAGCAAGAAATTATGGTATTTATAACCCCAATATATTCTTTGAATTCCCATTCAGACAATGGCACTATATACCAGTAGCAAGAAATGAGGGTATTTGTAACCCAAATATATTCTTTCAATTCCCAGTCAGACAATGGCACTATATACCAGTAGCAAAAATTTTGGGTGCACGTAACCCCAATATATTCTTTGAATTACCAGTCAGAAACTGGCACTATATGGCAGTAGCAAGAAATGAGGGTATTTGTAACCCCAATATATTCTTTGAATTCCCAGTCAGACAATGGCACTATATACCAGTAGCAAGAAATGAGGGTATTTATAACCCCAATATATTCTTTGAATTACCAGTCAGATACTGGCACTATGTGGCAGTAGCAAGAAATGAGGGTATTTATAACCCCAATATATTCTTTGAATTCCCAGTCAGACAATGGCACTATATACCAGTAGCAAGAAATGAGGGTATTTGTAACCCCAATATATTCTTTGAATTCCCAGTCAGACAATGGCACTATATACCAGTAGCAAAAATTGTTGGTGCACGTAACCCCAATATATTCTTTGAATTACCAGTCAGAAACTGGCACTATATACCAGTAGCAAGAAATGATGGTATTTATAACTCCAATATATTCTTTAAATTCCCAGTCAGACAATGGCACTATATACCAGTAGCAAGAAATGAGGGTATTTATAACCCCAATATATTCTTTGAATTCCTAGTCAGACAATATCACTATATACCAGTAGCAAAAATTGTGGGTGCACGTAACCCCAATATATTCTTTGAATTACCAGTCAGAAACTGGCACTATATGGCAGTAGCAAGAAATGAGGGTATTTGTAACCCCAATATATTCTTTGAATTCCCAGTCAGACAATGGCACTATATACCAATAGCAAGAAATGAGGGTATTTATAACCCCAATATATTCTTTGAATTACCAGTCAGAAACTGGCACTATATGGCAGTAGCAAGAAATGAGGGTATTTGTAACCCCAATATATTCTTTGAATTCCCAGTCAGACAATGGCACTATATACCAATAGCAAGAAATGAGGGTATTTATAACCCCAATATATTCTTTGAATTACCAGTCAGAAACTGGCACTATAATGCAGTAGCAAGAAATGAGGGTATTTGTAACCCCAATATATTCTTTGAATTCCCAGTCAGACAATGGCACTATATACAAGTAGCAAGAAATGAGGGTATTTATAACCCCAATATATTCTTTAAATTCCCAGTCAGACAATGGCACTATATACCAGTAGCAAGAAATGAGGGTATTTATAACCCCAATATATTCTTTGAATTACCAGTCAGAAACTGGCACTATATGGCAGTAGCAAGAAATAAGGGTATTTATAACCCCAATATATTCTTTGAATTCCCAGTCAGACAATGGCACTATATACCAGTAGCAAAAATTGTGGGTGCACGTAACTCCAATATATTCTTTGAATTACCAGTCAGAAACTGGCACTGTATACCAGTAGCAAGAAATGAGGGTATTTGTAACCCCAATATATTCTTTGAATTCCCAGTCAGACAATGGCACTATATACCAGTAGCAAGAAATGAGGGTATTTGTAACCCCAATATATTCTTTGAATTCCCAGTCAGACAATGGCACTATATGCCAGTAGCAAGAAATGAGGGTATTTATAACCCCAATATATTCTTTGAATTACCAGTCAGAAACTGGCACTATATGGCAGTAGCAAGAAATGAGGGTATTTATAACCCCAATATATTCTTTGAATTCCCAGTCAGACAATATCACTATATACCAGTAGCAAAAATTGTGGGTGCTCGTAACCCCAATATATTCTTTGAATTACCAGTCAGAAACTGGCACTATATGCCAGTAGCAAGAAATGAGGGTATTTGTAACCCCAATATATTCTTTGAATTCCCAGTCAGACAATGGCACTATATACCAGTAGCAAGAAATGAGGGTATTTATAACCCCAATATATTCTTTGAATTCCCAGTCAGACAATGGCACTATATACCAGTAGCAAAAATTGTGGTTGCACGTAACCCCAATATATTCTTTGAATTCCCAGTCAGACAATGGCACTATATACCAGTAGCAAGAAATGAGGGTATTTATAACCCCAATATATTCTTTGAATTCCCAGTCAGACAATGGCACTATATACCAGTAGCAAGAAATGAAAGTATTTATAACCCCAATATATTCTTTGAATTCCCAGTCAGAAACTGGGACTATATGGCAGTAGCAAGAAATGAGGGTATTTGTAACACCAATATATTCTTTGAATTCCCAGTCAGACAATGGCACTATATACCAGTAGCAAGAAATGAGGGTATTTATAACCCCAATATATTCTTTGAATTACCAGCCAGAAACTGGCACTATATGGCAGTAGCAAGAAATGAGGGTATTTGTAACCCCAATATATTCTTTGAATTCCCAGTCAGACAATGGCACTATATACCAGTAGCAAGAAATGAGGGTATTTATATCCCCAATATATTCTTTGAATTACCAGTCAGAAACTGGCACTATATGGCAGTAGCAAGAAATGAGGGTATTTATAACCCCAATATATTCTTTGAATTACCAGTCAGAAACTGGCACTATATACCAGTAGCAAGAAATGAGGGTATTTGTAACCCCAATATATTCTTTGAATTCCCAGTCAGACAATGGCACTATATACCAGTAGCAAGAAATGAGGGTATTTGTAACCCCAATATATTCTTTCAATTCCCAGTCAGACAATGGCACTATATACCAGTAGCAAGAAATGAGGGTATTTGTAACCCCAATATATTCTTTCAATTCCCAGTCAGACAATGGCACTATATACCAGTAGCAAAAATTTTGGGTGCACGTAACCCCAATATATTCTTTGAATTACCAGTCAGAAACTGGCACTATATGGCAGTAGCAAGAAATGAGGGTATTTGTAACCCCAATATATTCTTTGAATTCCCAGTCAGACAATGGCACTATATACCAGTAGCAAGAAATGAGGGTATTTATAACCCCAATATATTCTTTGAATTACCAGTCAGATACTGGCACTATATGGCAGTAGCAAGAAATGAGGGTATTTATAACCCCAATATATTCTTTAAATTCCCAGTCAGACAATGGCACTATATACCAGTAGCAAGAAATGAGGGTATTTGTAACCCCAATATATTCTTTGAATTCCCAGTCAGACAATGGCACTATATACCAATAGCAAGAAATGAGGGTATTTATAACCCCAATATATTCTTTGAATTACCAGTCAGAAACTGGCACTATATGGCAGTAGCAAGAAATGAGGGTATTTGTAACCCAATATATTCTTTGAATTCCCAGTCAGACAATGGCACTATATACAAGTAGCAAGAAATGAGGGTATTTATAACCCCAATATATTCTTTGAATTCCCAGTCAGACAATGGCACTATATACCAGTAGCAAGAAATGAGGGTATTTATAACCCCAATATATTCTTTGAATTACCAGTCAGAAACTGGCACTATATGGCAGTAGCAAGAAATGAGGGTATTTGTAACCCCAATATATTCTTTGAATTCCCAGTCAGACAATGGCACTATATACCAGTAGCAAGAAATGAGGGTATTTGTAACCCCAATATATTCTTTGAATTCCCAGTCAGACAATGGCACTATAATGCAGTAGCAAGAAATGAGGGTATTTGTAACCCCAATATATTCTTTGAATTCCCAGTCAGACAATGGCACTATATACCAGTAGCAAAAATTGTGGGTGCACGTAACTCCAATATATTCTTTGAATTACCAGTCAGAAACTGGCACTATATACCAGTAGCAAGAAATGAGGGTATTTGTAACCCCAATATATTCTTTGAATTCCCAGTCAGACAATGGCACTATATACCAGTAGCAAGAAATGAGGGTATTTATAACCCCAATATATTCTTTGAATTACCAGTCAGACAATGGCACTATATACCAGTAGCAAGAAATGAGGGTATTTATAACCCCAATATATTCTTTGAATTACCAGTCAGACAATGGCACTATATACCAGTAGCAAGAAATGAGGGTATTTGTAACCCCAATATATTCTTTGAATTCCCAGTCAGACAATGGCACTATATACCAGTAGCAAAAATTGTGGGTGCACATAACCCCAATATATTCTTGAATTACCAGTCAGAAACTGGGCACTATATACCAGTAGCAAGAAATGAGGGTATTTATAACCCCAATATATTCTTTGAATTCCCAGTCAGACAATGGCACTATATACCAGTAGCAAGAAATGAAAGTATTTATAACCCCAATATATCTTTGAGTTACCAGTCAGAAACTGGCACTATATGGCAGTAGCAAGAAATGAGGGTATTTGTAACCCCAATATATTCTTTGAATTCCCAGTCAGACAATGGCACTATATACCAGTAGCAAGAAATGAGGGTATTTGTAACCCAAATATATTCTTTCAATTCCCAGTCAGACAATGGCACTATATACCCAGTAGCAAAAATTTTGGTGTGCACGTAACCCCAATATATTCTTTGAATTACCAGTCAGAAACTGGCACTATATGGCAGTAGCAAGAAATGAGGGTATTTGTAACCCCAATATATTCTTTGAATTCCCAGTCAGACAATGGCAATATATACCAGTAGCAAGAAATGAAGGTATTTATAACCCCAATATATTCTTTGAATTACCAGTCAGAAACTGGCACTATATGGCAGTAGCAAGAAATGAGGGTATTTATAACCTCAATATATTCTTTGAATTCCCAGTCAGACAATATCACTATATACCAGTAGCAAAAATTGTGGGTGCACGTAACCCCAATATATTCTTTGAATTACCAGTCAGAAACTGGCACTATATGGCAGTAGCAAGAAGTGAGGGTATTTGTAACCCCAATATATTCTTTGAATTCCCAGTCAGACAATGGCACTATATGGCAGTAGCAAGAAATGAGGGTATTTATAACCCAATATATTCTTTGAATTCCCAGTCAGACAATGGCACTATATACCAGTAGCAAGAAATGAGGGTATTTATAACCCCAATATATTCTTTGAATTACCAGTCAGAAACTGGCACTATATGGCAGTAGCAAGAAATGAGGGTATTTATAACCCCAATATATTCTTTGAATTCCCAGTCAGACAATGGCACTATATACCAGTAGCAAGAAATGAGAGTATTTATAACCCCAATATATTCTTTGAATTCCCATTAAGACAATGGCACTATATACCATTATCAAGAAATGAGGGTATTGTAACCCCAATATATTCTTTCAATTCCAGTCAGACAATGGCACTATATACCAGTAGCAAGAAATGAGGGTATTTGTAACCCCAATATATTCTTTGAATTACTAGTCAGACAATGGCACTATGTACCAGTAGCAAGAAATGAGGGTATTTATAACCCCAATATATTCTTTGAATTCCCAGTCAGACAATGGCACTATATACCAGTAGCAAGAAATGAGGGTATTTGTAACCCCAATATATTCTTTGAATTCCCAGTCAGACAATGGCACTATATACCAGTAGCAAGAAATGAGGGTATTTATAACCCCAATATATTCTTTGAATTACTAGTCAGACAATGGCACTATGTACCAGTAGCAAGAAATGAGGGTATTTATAACCCCAATATATTCTTTGAATTCCCAGTCAGACAATGGCACTATATGGCAGTAGCAAGAAATGAGGGTATTGTAACCCCAATATATTCTTTGAATTCCCAGTCAGACAATGGCACTATATACCAGTAGCAAGAAATGAGGGTATTTGTAACCCCAATATATTCTTTGAATTCCCAGTCAGACAATGGCACTATATACCAGTAGCAAGAAATGAGGGTATTTATAACCCCAATATATTCTTTGAATTACCAGTCAGAAACTGGCACTATATGGCAGTAGCAAGAAATAAGGGTATTTATAACCCCAATATATTCTTTGAATTCCCAGTCAGACAATGGCACTATATACCAGTAGCAAGAAATGAGGGTATTTATAACCCCAATATATTCTTTGAATTCCCAGTCAGACAATGGCACTATATAGCAGTAGCAAGAAATGAGGGTATTTATAACCCCAATATATTCTTTGAATTACCAGCCAGAAACTGGCACTATATGGCAGTAGCAAGAAATGAGGTTATTTGTAACCCCAATATATTCTTTGAATTCCCAGTCAGACAATGGCACTATATACCAGTAGCAAGAAATGAGGGTATTTATAACCAAAATATATTCTTTGAATTCCCAGTCAGACAATGGCACTATATACCAGTAGCAAGAAATGAGGGTATTTATAACCCCAATATATTCTTTGAATTCCCAGTCAGACAATGGCACTATATGGCAGTAGCAAGAAATGAGGGTATTTATAACCCCAATATATTCTTTGAATTCGCAGTCAGACAATATCACTATATACCAGTAGCAAAAATTGTGGGTGCTCGTAACCCCAATATATTCTTTGAATTACCAGTCAGAAACTGGCACTATATGCCAGTAGCAAGAAATGAGGGTATTTGTAACCCCAATATATTCTTTGAATTCCCAGTCAGACAATGGCACTATATACCAGTAGCAAGAAATGAGGGTATTAATAACCCCAATATATTCTTTGAATTCCCAGTCAGACAATGGCACTATATACCAGTAGCAAGAAATGAGGGTATTTATAACCCCAATATATTCTTTGAATTACCAGTCAGAAACTGGCACTATATACCAGTAGCAAGAAATGATGGTATTTATAACCCCAATATATTCTTTGAATTCCCAGTCAGACAATGGCACTATATACCAGTAGCAAGAAATGAGGGTATTTATAACCCCAATATATTCTTTGAATTACCAGTCAGAAACTGGCACTATATGGCAGTAGCAAGAAATGAGGGTATTTATAACCCCAATATATTCTTTGAATTCCCAGTCAGACAATGGCACTATATACCAGTAGCAAAAATTGTGGGTGCACGTAACTCCAATATATTCTTTGAATTACCAGTCAGAAACTGGCACTATATACCAGTAGCAAGAAATGAGGGTATTTGTAACCCCAATATATTCTTTGAATTCCCAGTCAGACAATGGCACTATATACCAATAGCAAGAAATGAGGGTATATATAACCCTAATATATTCTTTGAATTACCAGTCAGAAACTGGCACTATATGGCAGTAGCAAGAAATGAGGGTATTTGTAACCCCAATATATTCTTTGAATTCCCAGTCAGACAATGGCACTATATACAAGTAGCAAGAAATGAGGGTATTTATAACCCCAATATATTCTTTGAATTCCCAGTCAGACAATGGCACTATATACCAGTAGCAAGAAATGAGGGTATTTATAACCCCAATATATTCTTTGAATTACCAGTCAGAAACTGGCACTATATGGCAGTAGCAAGAAATGAGGGTATTTGTAACCCCAATATATTCTTTGAATTCCCAGTCAGAAACTGGCACTGTATACCAGTAGCAAGAAATGAGGGTATTTATAACCCCAATATATTCTTTGAATTACCAGTCAGAAACTGGCACTATATGGCAGTAGCAAGAAATGAGGTATTTATAACCCCAATATATTCTTTGAATTCCCAGTCAGACAATGGCACTATAATGCAGTAGCAAGAAATGAGGGTATTTGTAACCCCAATATATTCTTTGAATTCCCAGTCAGACAATGGCACTATATACCAGTAGCAAAAATTGTGGGTGCACGTAACTCCAATATATTCTTTGAATTACCAGTCAGAAACTGGCACTATATACCAGTAGCAAGAAATGAGAGTATTTGTAACTCCAATATATGCTTTGAATTCCAGTCAGACAATGGCACTATATACCAGTAGCAAGAAATGAGGGTATTTGTAACCCCAATATATTCTTTCAATTCCCAGTCAGACAATGGCACTATATACCAGTAGCAAGAAATGAGGGTATTTGTAACCCCAATATATTCTTTTCAATTCCCAGTCAGACAATGGCACTATATACCAGTAGCAAAAATTTTGGGTGCACGTAACCCCAATATATTCTTTGAATTACCAGTCAGAAACTGGCACTATATGGCAGTAGCAAGAAATGAGGGTATTTGTAACCCCCAATATATTCTTTGAATTCCCAGTCAGACAATGGCACTATATACCAGTAGCAAGAAATGAGGGTATTTATAACCCCAATATATTCTTTGAATTCCCAGTCAGACAATGGCACTATATACCAGTAGCAAAAATTGTGGTTGCACGTAACCCCAATATATTCTTTGAATTCCCAGTCAGACAATGGCACTATATACCAGTAGCAAGAAATGAGGGTATTTATAACCCCAATATATTCTTTGAATTCCAGTCAGACAATGGCACTATATACCAGTAGCAAGAAATGAGGGTATTTGTAACCCAAATATATTCTTTGAGTTTCCAGTCAGAAACTGGCACTATATGGCAGTAGCAAGAAATGAGGGTATTTGTAACCCCAATATATTCTTTGAATTCCCAGTCAGACAATGGCACTATGATACAAGTAGCAAGAAATTAGGGTATTATAACCCCAATATATTCTTTGAATTCCAGTCAGACAATGGCACTATATACCAGTAGCAAGAAATGAGGGTATTTGTAACCCAAATATATTCTTTCAATTCCAGTCAGACAATGGCACTATATACCAGTAGCAAAAAATTTTGGGGTGCACGTAACCCCAATATATTCTTTGAATTACCCAGTCAGAAACTGGCACTATGTGGCAGTAGCAAGAAATGAGGGTATTTGTAACCCCAATATATTCTTTGAATTCCCAGTCAGACAATGGCACTATATACCAGTAGCAAGAAATGAGGTATTTATAACCTCAATATATTCTTTGAATTCCCAGTCAGACAATATCACTATATACCAGTAGCAAAAATTGTGGGTGCACGTAACCCCAATATATTCTTTGAATTACCAGTCAGAAACTGGCAATATATGGCAGTAGCAAGAAATGAGGGTATTTATAACCCCAATATATTCTTTGATTTCCCAGTCAGACAATGGCACTATATACCAGTAGCAAGAAATGAGAGTATTTATAACCCCAATATATTCTTTGAATTCCCAGTCAGACAATGGCACTATATACCAGTAGCAAGAAATGAGGGTATTTGTAACCCCAATATATTCTTTGAATTCCCAGTCAGACAATGGCACTATATACCATTATCAAGAAATGAGGGTATTTGTAACCCCAATATATTCTTTAAAATTCCCAGTCAGAAACTGGAACTATATGGCAGTAGCAAGAAATGAGGGTATTTATAACCCCAATATATTCTTTGAATTCCAGTCAGACAATGGCACTATATACCAGTAGCAAGAAATGAGGGTATTTATAAACCCCAATATATTCTTTGAATTACCAGTCAGAAAACTGGCACTATATGGCAGTAGCAAGAAATAAGGTATTTATAACCCCAATATATTCTTTGAATTCCCAGTCAGACAATGGCACTATATACCAGTAGCAAAAATTGTGGTTGCACGTAACCCCAATATATTCTTTGAATTCCCAGTCAGACAATGGAACTATATACCAGTAGCAAGAAATGAGGGTATTTATAACCCCAATATATTCTTTGAATTACCAGCCAGAAACTGGCACTATATGGCAGTAGCAAGAAATGAGGGTATTTGTAACCCCAATATATTCTTTGAATTCCCAGTCAGACAATGGCACTATATACCAGTAGCAAGAAATGAGGGTATTTATAACCCCAATATATTCTTTGAATTACCAGCCAGAAACTGGCACTATATGGCAGTAGCAAGAAATGAGGGTATTTGTAACCCCAATATATTCTTTGAATTCCAGTCAGACAATGGCACTATATACCAGTAGCAAGAAATGAGGGTATTTATAACCCCAATATATTCTTTGAATTCCCAGTCAGACAATGGCACTATATACCAGTAGCAAGAAATGAGGGTATTTATAACCCCAATATATTCTTTGAATTACCAGTCAGAAACTGGCACTATATGGCAGTAGCAAGAAATGAGGGTATTTATAACCCCAATATATTCTTTGAATTCCCAGTCAGACAATGGCACTATATACCAGTAGCAAAAATTGTGGGTGCACGTAACTCCAATATATTCTTTGAATTACCAGTCAGAAACTGGCACTATATACCAGTAGCAAGAAATGAGGGTATTTGTAACCCCAATATATTCTTTGAATTCCCAGTCAGACAATGGCACTATATACCAGTAGCAAGAAATGAGGGTATTTGTAACCCCAATATATTCTTTCAATTCCAGTCAGACAATGGCACTATATACCAGTAGCAAGAAATGAGGGTATTTGTAACCCCCAATATATTTTTTCAATTCCAATCAGACAATGGCACTATATACCAGTAGCAAGAAATGAGGGTATTTGTAACCCCAATATATTCTTTGTATTCCCAGTCAGAAACTGGCACTATATGGCAGTAGCAAGAAATGAGGTTATTTATAACTCCAATATATTCTTTGAATTACCAGTCAGAAACTGGCACTATATGGCAGTAGCAAGAAATGAGGGTATTTATAACCCCAATATATTCTTTGAATTCCCAGTCAGACAAAGGCACTATATACCAGTAGCAAGAAATGAGGGTATTTGTAACCCCAATATAATTCTTTGAATTCCCAGTCAGACAATGGCACTATATACCAGTAGCAAAAATTGTGGGTGCACGTAACCCAAATATATTCTTTGAATTACCAGTCAGAAACTGGCACTATATACCAGTAGCAAGAAATGATGGTATTTATAACCCCAATATATTCTTTGAATTCCCAGTCAGACAATGGCACTATATGCCAGTAGCAAGAAATGAGGGTATTTATAACCCCAATATATTCTTTGAATTACCAGTCAGAAACTGGCATTATATGGCAGTAGCAAGAAATGAGGGTATTTGTAACCCCAATATATTCTTGAATTCCCAGTCAGACAATGGCACTATATACCAGTAGCAAGAAATGAGGGTATTTATAACCCCAATATATTCTTTGAATTACAGTCAGAAACTGGCACTAAATACCAGTAGCAAGAAATGAGGGTATTTGTAACCCCAATATATTCTTTGTATTCCCAGTCAGAAACTGGCACTATATGGCAGTAGCAAGAAATGAGGTTATTTATAACCCCAATATATTCTTTGAATTCCCAGTCAGACAATGGCACTATATACCAGTAGCAAAAATTGTGGGTGCACGTAACCCCAATATATTCTTTGAATTACCAGTCAGAAAACTGGCACTATATACCAGTAGCAAGAAATGAGGGTATTTGTAACCCCAATATATTCTTTGAATTCCCAGTCAGACAATGGCACTATATACCAGTAGCAAGAAATGAGGGTATTAATAACCCCAATATATTCTTTGAATTCCCAGTCAGACAATGGCACTATATCCAGTAGCAAGAATATGGGGTATTTATAACCCCAATATATTCTTTGAATTCCCAGTCAGACAATGGCACTATATGCCAGTAGCAAGAAATGAGGGTATTTATAACCCCAATATATTCTTTGAATTACCAGTCAGAAACTGGCACTATATATCAGTAGCAAGAAATGAGGGTATTTATAACCCCAATATATTCTTTGAATTCCCAGTCAGACAATATCACTATATACCAGTAGCAAAAATTGTGGGTGCTCGTAACCCCAATATATTCTTTGAAATACCAGTCAGAAACTGGCACTATATACCAGTAGCAAGAAATAAGGGTATTTGTAACCCCAATATATTCTTTGAATTCCCAGTCAGACAATGGCACTATATACCAGGAGCAAGAAATGAGGGTATTTGTAACCCCAATATATTCTTTGAATTCCCAGTCAGACAATGGCACTATATACCAGTAGCAAAAATTGTGGTTGCACGTAACCCCAATATATTCTTTGAATTCCCAGTCAGACAATGGCACTATATACCAGTAGCAAGAAATGAGGGTATTTATAACCCCAATATATTCTTTGAATTCCCAGTCAGACAATGGCACTATATACCAGTAGCAAGAAATGAAAGTATTTATAACTCCCATATATTCTTTGAATTCCCAGTCAGAAACTGGGACTATATGGCAGTAGCAAGAAATGAGGGTATTTGTAACACCAATATATTCTTTGAATTCCCAGTCAGACAATGGCACTATATACCAGTAGCAAGAAATGAGGGTATTTATATAACCCCAATATATTCTTTGAATTACCAGCCAGGAAACTGGCACTATATGGCAGTAGCAAGAAATGAGGGTATTTGTAACCCCAATATATTCTTTGAATTCCCAGTCAGACAATGGCACTATATACCAGTAGCAAGAAATGAGGGTATTTATATCCCCAATATATTCTTTGAATTACCAGTCAGAACTGGCACTATATGGCAGTAGCAAGAAATGAGGGTATTTATAACCCCAATATATTCTTTGAATTACCAGGTCAGAAACTGGCACTATATACCAGTAGCAAGAAATGAGGGTATTTGTAACCCAATATATTCTTTGAATTCCCAGTCAGAACAATGGCACTATATACCAGAGCAAGAAATGAGGGTATTTGTAACCCCAATATATTCTTTCAATTCCCAGTCAGACAATGGCACTATATACCAGTAGCAAGAAATGAGGGTATTTGTAACCCAATATATTCTTTCAATTCCCAGTCAGACAATGGCACTATATACCAGTAGCAAAAAATTTTGGTGCACGTAACCCCAATATATTCTTTGAATTACCAGTCAGAAACTGGCACTATATGGCAGTAGCAAGAAATGAGGGTATTTGTAACCCCAATATATTCTTTGAATTCCCAGTCAGACAATTGCACTATATACCAGTAGCAAGAATGAGGGTATTTATAACCCCAATATATTCTTTGAATTACCAGTCAGATACTGGCACTATATGGCAGTAGCAAGAAATGAGGGTATTTATAACCCAATATATTCTTTAAATTCCCAGTCAGACAATGGCACTATATACCAGTAGCAAGAAGTGAGGGGTATTTGTAACCCCAATATATTCTTGAATTCCCAGTCAGACAATGGCACTATAACCAATAGCAAGAAATGAGGTATTTATAACCCCAATATATTCTTTGAATTACCAGTCAGAAACTGGCACTATATGGTCAGTAGCAAGAAATGAGGGTATTTGTAACCCCAATATATTCTTTGAATTCCCAGTCAGACCAATGGCACTATATACAAGTAGCAAGAATGAGGGTATTATAACCCCAATATATTCTTTGAATTCCCAGTCAGACAATGGCACTATATACCAGTAGCAAGAAATGAGGGTATTTATAACCCCAATATATTCTTTGAATTACAGTCAGAAACTGGCACTATATGGCAGTAGCAAGAAATGAGGGTATTTGTAACCCCAATATATTCTTTGAATTCCCAGTCAGACAATGGCACTATATACCAGTAGCAAGAAATGAGGGTATTTGTAACCCCAATATATTCTTTGAATTCCCAGTCAGACAATGGCACTATAATGCAGTAGCAAGAAATGAGGGTATTTGTAACCCCAATATATTCTTTGAATTCCCAGTCAGACAATGGCACTATATACCAGTAGCAAATATTGTGGGTGCACGTAACTCCAATATATTCTTTGAATTACCAGTCAGAAACTGGCACTATATACCAGTAGCAAGAAATGAGGGTATTTGTAACCCCAATATATTCTTTGAATTCCCAGTCAGACAATGGCACTATATACCAGTAGCAAGAAATGAGGGTATTTATAACCCCAATATATTCTTTGAATTACCAGTCAGACAATGGCACTATAAACCAGTAGCAAGAAATGAGGGTATTTATAACCCCAATATATTCTTTGAATTACCAGTCAGACAATGGCACTATATACCAGTAGCAAGAAATGAGGGTATTTGTAACCCCAATATATTCTTTGAATTCCCAGTCAGACAATGGCACTATATACAGTAGCAAAAATTGTGGGTGCACATAACCCCAATATATTCTTTGAATTACCAGTCAGAAACTGGCACTATATACCAGTAGCAAGAAATGAGGGTATTTATAACCCCAATATATCTTTGAATTCCCAGTCAGACAATGGCACTATATACCAGTAGCAAGAAAGAAGTATTTATAACCCCAAAATATTCTTTGAGTTACCAGTCAACCAGTCAGAAACTGGCACTATATGGCAGTAGCAAGAAATGAGGGTATTTGTAACCCCAATATATTCTTTGAATTCCCAGTCAGACAATGGCACTATATACCAGTAGCAAGAAATGAGGGTATTTGTAACCCAAATATATTCTTTCAATTCCCAGTCAGACAATGGCACTATATACCAGTAGCAAAAATTTTGGGTGCACGTAACCCCAATATATTCTTTGAATTACCAGTCAGAAACTGGCACTATATGGCAGTAGCAAGAAATGAGGGTATTTGTAACCCCAATATATTCTTTGAATTCCCAGTCAGACAATGGCAATATATACCAGTAGCAAGAAATGAAGGTATTTATAACCCCAATATATTCTTTGAATTACCAGTCAGAAACTGGCACTATATGGCAGTAGCAAGAAATGAGGGTATTTATAACCTCAATATATTCTTTGAATTCCCAGTCAGACAATATCACTATATACCAGTAGCAAAAATTGTGGGTGCACGTAACCCCAATATATTCTTTGAATTACCAGTCAGAAACTGGCACTATATGGCAGTAGCAAGAAGTGAGGGTATTTGTAACCCCAATATATTCTTTGAATTCCCAGTCAGACAATGGCACTATATGGCAGTAGCAAGAAATGAGGGTATTTATAACCCCAATATATTCTTTGAATTCCCAGTCAGACAATGGCACTATATACCAGTAGCAAGAAATGAGGGTATTTATAACCCCAATATATTCTTTGAATTACCAGTCAGAAACTGGCACTATATGGCAGTAGCAAGAAATGAGGGTATTTATAACCCCAATATATTCTTTGAATTCCCAGTCAGACAATGGCACTATATACCAGTAGCAAGAAATGAGAGTATTTATAACCCCAATATATTCTTTGAATTCCCATTAAGACAATGGCACTATATACCATTATCAAGAAATGAGGGTATTTGTAACCCCAATATATTCTTTCAATTCCCAGTCAGACAATGGCACTATATACCAGTAGCAAGAAATGAGGGTATTTGTAACCCCAATATATTCTTTGAATTACTAGTCAGACAATGGCACTATGTACCAGTAGCAAGAAATGAGGGTATTTATAACCCCAATATATTCTTTGAATTCCCAGTCAGACAATGGCACTATATACCAGTAGCAAGAAATGAGGGTATTTGTAACCCCAATATATTCTTTGAATTCCCAGTCAGACAATGGCACTATATACCAGTAGCAAGAAATGAGGGTATTTATAACCCCAATATATTCTTTGAATTACTAGTCAGACAATGGCACTATGTACCAGTAGCAAGAAATGAGGGTATTTATAACCCCAATATATTCTTTGAATTCCCAGTCAGACAATGGCACTATATGGCAGTAGCAAGAAATGAGGGTATTTGTAACCCCAATATATTCTTTGAATTCCCAGTCAGACAATGGCACTATATACCAGTAGCAAGAAATGAGGGTATTTGTAACCCCAATATATTCTTTGAATTCCCAGTCAGACAATGGCACTATATACCAGTAGCAAGAAATGAGGGTATTTATAACCCCAATATATTCTTTGAATTACCAGTCAGAAACTGGCACTATATGGCAGTAGCAAGAAATAAGGGTATTTATAACCCCAATATATTCTTTGAATTCCCAGTCAGACAATGGCACTATATACCAGTAGCAAGAAATGAGGGTATTTATAACCCCAATATATTCTTTGAATTCCCAGTCAGACAATGGCACTATATAGCAGTAGCAAGAAATGAGGGTATTTATAACCCCAATATATTCTTTGAATTACCAGCCAGAAACTGGCACTATATGGCAGTAGCAAGAAATGAGGGTATTTGTAACCCCAATATATTCTTTGAATTCCCAGTCAGACAATGGCACTATATACCAGTAGCAAGAAATGAGGGTATTTATAACCAAAATATATTCTTTGAATTCCCAGTCAGACAATGGCACTATATACCAGTAGCAAGAAATGAGGGTATTTATAACCCCAATATATTCTTTGAATTCCCAGTCAGACAATGGCACTATATGGCAGTAGCAAGAAATGAGGGTATTTATAACCCCAATATATTCTTTGAATTCGCAGTCAGACAATATCACTATATACCAGTAGCAAAAATTGTGGGTGCTCGTAACCCCAATATATTCTTTGAATTACCAGTCAGAAACTGGCACTATATGCCAGTAGCAAGAAATGAGGGTATTTGTAACCCCAATATATTCTTTGAATTCCCAGTCAGACAATGGCACTATATACCAGTAGCAAGAAATGAGGGTATTAATAACCCCAATATATTCTTTGAATTCCCAGTCAGACAATGGCACTATATACCAGTAGCAAGAAATGAGGGTATTTATAACCCCAATATATTCTTTGAATTACCAGTCAGAAACTGGCACTATATACCAGTAGCAAGAAATGATGGTATTTATAACCCCAATATATTCTTTGAATTCCCAGTCAGACAATGGCACTATATACCAGTAGCAAGAAATGAGGGTATTTATAACCCCAATATATTCTTTGAATTACCAGTCAGAAACTGGCACTATATGGCAGTAGCAAGAAATGAGGGTATTTATAACCCCAATATATTCTTTGAATTCCCAGTCAGACAATGGCACTATATACCAGTAGCAAAAATTGTGGGTGCACGTAACTCCAATATATTCTTTGAATTACCAGTCAGAAACTGGCACTATATACCAGTAGCAAGAAATGAGGGTATTTGTAACCCCAATATATTCTTTGAATTCCCAGTCAGACAATGGCACTATATACCAATAGCAAGAAATGAGGGTATTTATAACCCTAATATATTCTTTGAATTACTAGTCAGAAACTGGCACTATATGGCAGTAGCAAGAAATGAGGGTATTTGTAACCCCAATATATTCTTTGAATTCCCAGTCAGACAATGGCACTATATACAAGTAGCAAGAAATGAGGGTATTTATAACCCCAATATATTCTTTGAATTCCCAGTCAGACAATGGCACTATATACCAGTAGCAAGAAATGAGGGTATTTATAACCCCAATATATTCTTTGAATTACCAGTCAGAAACTGGCACTATATGGCAGTAGCAAGAAATGAGGGTATTTGTAACCCCAATATATTCTTTGAATTCCCAGTCAGAAACTGGCACTGTATACCAGTAGCAAGAAATGAGGGTATTTATAACCCCAATATATTCTTTGAATTACCAGTCAGAAACTGGCACTATATGGCAGTAGCAAGAAATGAGGTTATTTATAACCCCAATATATTCTTTGAATTCCCAGTCAGACAATGGCACTATAATGCAGTAGCAAGAAATGAGGGTATTTGTAACCCCAATATATTCTTTGAATTCCCAGTCAGACAATGGCACTATATACCAGTAGCAAAAATTGTGGGTGCACGTAACTCCAATATATTCTTTGAATTACCAGTCAGAAACTGGCACTATATACCAGTAGCAAGAAATGAGAGTATTTGTAACTCCAATATATGCTTTGAATTCCCAGTCAGACAATGGCACTATATACCAGTAGCAAGAAATGAGGGTATTTGTAACCCCAATATATTCTTTCAATTCCCAGTCAGACAATGGCACTATATACCAGTAGCAAGAAATGAGGGTATTTGTAACCCCAATATATTCTTTCAATTCCCAGTCAGACAATGGCACTATATACCAGTAGCAAAAATTTTGGGTGCACGTAACCCCAATATATTCTTTGAATTACCAGTCAGAAACTGGCACTATATGGCAGTAGCAAGAAATGAGGGTATTTGTAACCCCAATATATTCTTTGAATTCCCAGTCAGACAATGGCACTATATACCAGTAGCAAGAAATGAGGGTATTTATAACCCCAATATATTCTTTGAATTCCCAGTCAGACAATGGCACTATATACCAGTAGCAAAAATTGTGGTTGCACGTAACCCCAATATATTCTTTGAATTCCCAGTCAGACAATGGCACTATATACCAGTAGCAAGAAATGAGGGTATTTATAACCCCAATATATTCTTTGAATTCCCAGTCAGACAATGGCACTATATACCAGTAGCAAGAAATGAGGGTATTTGTAACCCAAATATATTCTTTGAGTTTCCAGTCAGAAACTGGCACTATATGGCAGTAGCAAGAAATGAGGGTATTTGTAACCCCAATATATTCTTTGAATTCCCAGTCAGACAATGGCACTATATACAAGTAGCAAGAAATTAGGGTATTTATAACCCCAATATATTCTTTGAATTCCCAGTCAGACAATGGCACTATATACCAGTAGCAAGAAATGAGGGTATTTGTAACCCAAATATATTCTTTCAATTCCCAGTCAGACAATGGCACTATATACCAGTAGCAAAAATTTTGGGTGCACGTAACCCCAATATATTCTTTGAATTACCAGTCAGAAACTGGCACTATGTGGCAGTAGCAAGAAATGAGGGTATTTGTAACCCCAATATATTCTTTGAATTCCCAGTCAGACAATGGCACTATATACCAGTAGCAAGAAATGAGGGTATTTATAACCTCAATATATTCTTTGAATTCCCAGTCAGACAATATCACTATATACCAGTAGCAAAAATTGTGGGTGCACGTAACCCCAATATATTCTTTGAATTACCAGTCAGAAACTGGCAATATATGGCAGTAGCAAGAAATGAGGGTATTTATAACCCCAATATATTCTTTGATTTCCCAGTCAGACAATGGCACTATATACCAGTAGCAAGAAATGAGAGTATTTATAACCCCAATATATTCTTTGAATTCCCAGTCAGACAATGGCACTATATACCAGTAGCAAGAAATGAGGGTATTTGTAACCCCAATATATTCTTTGAATTCCCAGTCAGACAATGGCACTATATACCATTATCAAGAAATGAGGGTATTTGTAACCCCAATATATTCTTTAAAATTCCCAGTCAGAAACTGGAACTATATGGCAGTAGCAAGAAATGAGGGTATTTATAACCCCAATATATTCTTTGAATTCCCAGTCAGACAATGGCACTATATACCAGTAGCAAGAAATGAGGGTATTTATAACCCCAATATATTCTTTGAATTACCAGTCAGAAACTGGCACTATATGGCAGTAGCAAGAAATAAGGGTATTTATAACCCCAATATATTCTTTGAATTCCCAGTCAGACAATGGCACTATATACCAGTAGCAAAAATTGTGGTTGCACGTAACCCCAATATATTCTTTGAATTCCCAGTCAGACAATGGCACTATATACCAGTAGCAAGAAATGAGGGTATTTATAACCCCAATATATTCTTTGAATTACCAGCCAGAAACTGGCACTATATGGCAGTAGCAAGAAATGAGGGTATTTGTAACCCCAATATATTCTTTGAATTCCCAGTCAGACAATGGCACTATATACCAGTAGCAAGAAATGAGGGTATTTATAACCCCAATATATTCTTTGAATTACCAGCCAGAAACTGGCACTATATGGCAGTAGCAAGAAATGAGGGTATTTGTAACCCCAATATATTCTTTGAATTCCCAGTCAGACAATGGCACTATATACCAGTAGCAAGAAATGAGGGTATTTATAACCCCAATATATTCTTTGAATTCCCAGTCAGACAATGGCACTATATACCAGTAGCAAGAAATGAGGGTATTTATAACCCCAATATATTCTTTGAATTACCAGTCAGAAACTGGCACTATATGGCAGTAGCAAGAAATGAGGGTATTTATAACCCCAATATATTCTTTGAATTCCCAGTCAGACAATGGCACTATATACCAGTAGCAAAAATTGTGGGTGCACGTAACTCCAATATATTCTTTGAATTACCAGTCAGAAACTGGCACTATATACCAGTAGCAAGAAATGAGGGTATTTGTAACCCCAATATATTCTTTGAATTCCCAGTCAGACAATGGCACTATATACCAGTAGCAAGAAATGAGGGTATTTGTAACCCCAATATATTCTTTCAATTCCCAGTCAGACAATGGCACTATATACCAGTAGCAAGAAATGAGGGTATTTGTAACCCCAATATATTTTTTCAATTCCCAATCAGACAATGGCACTATATACCAGTAGCAAGAAATGAGGGTATTTGTAACCCCAATATATTCTTTGTATTCCCAGTCAGAAACTGGCACTATATGGCAGTAGCAAGAAATGAGGTTATTTATAACTCCAATATATTCTTTGAATTACCAGTCAGAAACTGGCACTATATGGCAGTAGCAAGAAATGAGGGTATTTATAACCCCAATATATTCTTTGAATTCCCAGTCAGACAATGGCACTATATACCAGTAGCAAGAAATGAGGGTATTTGTAACCCCAATATATTCTTTGAATTCCCAGTCAGACAATGGCACTATATACCAGTAGCAAAAATTGTGGGTGCACGTAACCCAAATATATTCTTTGAATTACCAGTCAGAAACTGGCACTATATACCAGTAGCAAGAAATGATGGTATTTATAACCCCAATATATTCTTTGAATTCCCAGTCAGACAATGGCACTATATGCCAGTAGCAAGAAATGAGGGTATTTATAACCCCAATATATTCTTTGAATTACCAGTCAGAAACTGGCATTATATGGCAGTAGCAAGAAATGAGGGTATTTGTAACCCCAATATATTCTTTGAATTCCCAGTCAGACAATGGCACTATATACCAGTAGCAAGAAATGAGGGTATTTATAACCCCAATATATTCTTTGAATTACCAGTCAGAAACTGGCACTAAATACCAGTAGCAAGAAATGAGGGTATTTGTAACCCCAATATATTCTTTGTATTCCCAGTCAGAAACTGGCACTATATGGCAGTAGCAAGAAATGAGGTTATTTATAACCCCAATATATTCTTTGAATTCCCAGTCAGACAATGGCACTATATACCAGTAGCAAAAATTGTGGGTGCACGTAACCCCAATATATTCTTTGAATTACCAGTCAGAAACTGGCACTATATACCAGTAGCAAGAAATGAGGGTATTTGTAACCCCAATATATTCTTTGAATTCCCAGTCAGACAATGGCACTATATACCAGTAGCAAGAAATGAGGGTATTAATAACCCCAATATATTCTTTGAATTCCCAGTCAGACAATGGCACTATATACCAGTAGCAAGAAATGAGGGTATTTATAACCCCAATATATTCTTTGAATTCCCAGTCAGACAATGGCACTATATGCCAGTAGCAAGAAATGAGGGTATTTATAACCCCAATATATTCTTTGAATTACCAGTCAGAAACTGGCACTATATATCAGTAGCAAGAAATGAGGGTATTTATAACCCCAATATATTCTTTGAATTCCCAGTCAGACAATATCACTATATACCAGTAGCAAAAATTGTGGGTGCTCGTAACCCCAATATATTCTTTGAAATACCAGTCAGAAACTGGCACTATATACCAGTAGCAAGAAATAAGGGTATTTGTAACCCCAATATATTCTTTGAATTCCCAGTCAGACAATGGCACTATATACCAGGAGCAAGAAATGAGGGTATTTGTAACCCCAATATATTCTTTGAATTCCCAGTCAGACAATGGCACTATATACCAGTAGCAAAAATTGTGGGTGCACGTAACCCCAATATATTCTTTGAATTACCAGTCAGAAACTGGCACTATATGGCAGTAGCAAGAAATGAGGGTATTTGTAACCCTAATATATTCTTTGAATTCCCAGTCAGACAATGGCACTATATACCAGTAGCAAATTGTGGGTGCACGTAACCCCAATATATTCTTTGAATTACCAGTCAGAAACTGGCACTATATGGCATTAGCAAGAAATGAGGGTATTTGTAACCCCAATATATTCTTTGAATTCCCAGTCAGACAATGGCACTATATACCAGTAGCAAAAATTGTGGGTGCACGTAACCCCAATATATTCTTTGAATTACCAGTCAGAAACTGGCACTATATACCAGTAGCAAGAAATGAGGGTATTTGTAACCCCAATATATTCTTTGAATTCCCAGTCAGACAATGGCACTATATACCAGTAGCAAGAAATGAGGGTATTTATAACCCCAATATATTCTTTGAATTCCCAGTCAGACAATGGCACTATATGCCAGTAGCAAGAAATGAGGGTATTTATAACCCCAATATATTCTTTGAATTACCAGCCAGAAACTGGCACTATATGGCAGTAGCAAGAAATGAGGGTATTTGTAACCCCAATATATTCTTTGAATTCCCAGTCAGACAATGGCACTATATACCAGTAGCAAGAAATGAGGGTATTTATAACCCCAATATATTCTTTGAATTCCCAGTCAGACAATGGCACTATATACCAGTAGCAAGAAATGAGGGTATTTATAACCCCAATATATTCTTTGAATTACCAGTCAGAAACTGGCACTATATGGCAGTAGCAAGAAATGAGGGTATTTATAACCCTAATATATTCTTTGAATTCCCAGTCAGACAATGGCACTATATACCAGTAGCAAAAATTGTGGGTGCACGTAACCCCAATATATTCTTTGAATTACCAGTCAGAAACTGGCACTATATGCCAGTAGCAAGAAATGAGGGTATTTGTAACCCCAATATATGCTTTGAATTCCCAGTCAGACAATGGCACTATATACCAGTAGCAAGAAATGAGGGTATTTATAACCCCAATATATTCTTTGAATTACCAGTCAGAAACTGGCACTATATGGCAGTAGCAAGAAATGAGGGTATTTATAACCCCAATATATTCTTTGAATTCCCAGTCAGGTAAATGGCACTATATACCAGTAGCAAAAATTGTGGTTGCACGTAACCCCAATATATTCTTTGAATTCCCAGTCAGACAATGGCACTATATACCAGTAGCAAGAAATGAGGGTATTTATAACCCCAATATATTCTTTGAATTACCAGCCAGAAACTGGCACTATATGGCAGTAGCAAGAAATGAGGGTATTTGTTACCCCAATATATTCTTTGAATTCCCAGTCAGACAATGGCACTATATACCAGTAGCAAGAAATGAGGGTATTTATAACCCCAATATATTCTTTGAATTCCCAGTCAGACAATGGCACTATATACCAGTAGCAAGAAATGAGGGTATTTATAACCCCAATATATTCTTTGAATTCCCAGTCAGACAATGGCACTATATGGCAGTAGCAAGAAATGAGGGTATTTGTAACCCCAATATATTCTTTGAATTCCCAGTCAGACAATGGCACTATATACCAGTAGCAAGAAATGAGGGTATTAATAACCCCAATATATTCTTTGAATTCCCAGTCAGACAATGGCACTATATACCAGTAGCAAGAAATGAGGGTATTTATAACCCCAATATATTCTTTGAATTACCAGTCAGAAACTGGCACTATATACCAGTAGCAAGAAGTGAGGGTATTTATAACCCCAATATATTCTTTGAATTCCCAGTCAGACAATGGCACTATATACCAGTAGCAAGAAATGAGGGTATTTATAACCCCAATATATTCTTTGAATTACCAGTCAGAAACTGGCACTATATGGCAGTAGCAAGAAATGAGGGTATTTATAACCCCAATATATTCTTTGAATTCCCAGTCAGACAATGGCACTATATACCAGTAGCAAAAATTGTGGGTGCACGTAACTCCAATATATTCTTTGAATTACCAGTCAGAAACTGGCACTATATACCAGTAGCAAGAAATGAGGGTATTTGTAACCCCAATATATTCTTTGAATTCCCAGTCAGACAATGGCACTATATACCAGTAGCAAGAAATTATGGTATTTATAACCCCAATATATTCTTTGAATTCCCAGTCAGACAATGGCACTATATACCAGTAGCAAGAAATGAGGGTATTTGTAACCCAAATATATTCTTTCAATTCCCAGTCAGACAATGGCACTATATACCAGTAGCAAAAATTTTGGGTGCACGTAACCCCAATATATTCTTTGAATTATCAGTCAGAAACTGGCACTATATGGCAGTAGCAAGAAATGAGGGTATTTATAACCCCAATATATTCTTTGAATTCCCAGTCAGACAATATCACTATATACCAGTAGCAAAAATTGTGGGTGCACGTAACCCCAATATATTCTTTGAATTACCAGTCAGAAACTGGCACTATATGGCAGTAGCAAGAAATGAGGGTATTTGTAACCCCAATATATTCTTTGAATTCCCAGTCAGACAATGGCACTATATACCAATAGAAGGAAATGAGGGTATTTATAACCCCAATATATTCTTTGAATTCCCAGTCAGACAATGGCACTATATGGCAGTAGCAAGAAATGAGGGTATTTGTAACCCCAATATATTCTTTGAATTACCAGTCAGAAACTGGAACTGTATACCAGTAGCAAGAAATGAGGGTATTTATAACCCCAATATATTCTTTGAATTACCAGTCAGAAACTGGCACTATATGGCAGTAGCAAGAAATGAGGGTATTTGTAACCCCAATATATTCTTTGAATTCCCAGTCAGAAACTGGCACTGTATACCAGTAGCAAGAAATGAGGGTATTTATAACCCCAATATATTCTTTGAATTACCAGTCAGAAACTGGCACTATTTGGCAGTAGCAAGAAATGAGGTTATTTATAACCCCAATATATTCTTTGAATTCCCAGTCAGACAATGGCACTATAATGCAGTAGCAAGAAATGAGGGTATTTGTAACCCCAATATATTCTTTGAATTCCCAGTCAGACAATGGCACTATATACCAGTAGCAAAAATTGTGGGTGCACGTAACTCCAATATATTCTTTGAATTACCAGTCAGAAACTGGCACTATATACCAGTAGCAAGAAATGAGAGTATTTGTAACCCCAATATATGCTTTGAATTCCCAGTCAGACAATGGCACTATATACCAGTAGCAAGAAATGAGGGTATTTGTAACCCCAATATATTCTTTCAATTCCCAGTCAGACAATGGCACTATATACCAGTAGCAAGAAATGAGGGTATTTGTAACCCCAATATATTCTTTCAATTCCCAGTCAGACAATGGCACTATATACCAGTAGCAAAAATTTTGGGTGCACGTAACCCCAATATATTCTTTGAATTACCAGTCAGAAACTGGCACTATATGGCAGTAGCAAGAAATGAGGGTATTTGTAACCCCAATATATTCTTTGAATTCCCAGTCAGACAATGGCACTATATACCAGTAGCAAGAAATGAGGGTATTTATAACCCTAATATATTCTTTGAATTCCCAGTCAGACAATGGCACTATATACCAGTAGCAAAAATTGTGGTTGCACGTAACCCCAATATATTCTTTGAATTCCCAGTCAGACAATGGCACTATATACCAGTAGCAAGAAATGAGGGTATTTATAACCCCAATATATTCTTTGAATTCCCAGTCAGACAATGGCACTATATACCAGTAGCAAGAAATGAGGGTATTTGTAACCCAAATATATTCTTTGAGTTTCCAGTCAGAAACTGGCACTATATGGCAGTAGCAAGAAATGAGGGTATTTGTAACCCCAATATATTCTTTGAATTCCCAGTCAGACAATGGCACTATATACAAGTAGCAAGAAATTAGGGTATTTATAACCCCAATATATTCTTTGAATTCCCAGTCAGACAATGGCACTATATACCAGTAGCAAGAAATGAGGGTATTTGTAACCCCAATATATTCTTTAAAATTCCCAGTCAGAAACTGGAACTATATGGCAGTAGCAAGAAATGAGGGTATTTATAACCCCAATATATTCTTTCAATTCCCAGTCAGACAATGGCACTATATACCAGTAGCAAGAAATGAGGGTATTTATAACCCCAATATATTCTTTGAATTACCAGCCAGAAACTGGCACTATATGGCAGTAGCAAGAAATGAGGGTATTTGTAACCCCAATATATTCTTTGAATTCCCAGTCAGACAATGGCACTATATACCAGTAGCAAGAAATGAGGGTATTTATAAACCCAATATATTCTTTGAATTACCAGCCAGAAACTGGCACTATATGGCAGTAGCAAGAAATGAGGGTATTTGTAACCCCAATATATTCTTTGAATTCCCAGTCAGAAACTGGCACTATATGGCAGTAGCAAGAAATGAGGGTATTTGTAACCCCAATATATTCTTTGAATTCCCAGTCAGACAATGGCACTATATACCAGTAGCAAGAAATGAGGGTATTTATAACCCCAATATATTCTTTGAATTCCCAGTCAGACAATGGCACTATATACCAGTAGCAAGAAATGAGGGTATTTATAACCCCAATATATTCTTTGAATTACCAGTCAGAAACTGGCACTATATGGCAGTAGCAAGAAATGAGGGTATTTATAACCCCAATATATTCTTTGAATTCCCAGTCAGACAATGGCACTATATACCAGTAGCAAAAATTGTGGGTGCACGTAACTCCAATATATTCTTTGAATTACCAGTCAGAAACTGGCACTATATACCAGTAGGAAGAAATGAGGGTATTTGTAACCCCAATATATTCTTTCAATTCCCAGTCAGACAATGGCACTATATACCAGTAGCAAGAAATGAGGGTATTTGTAACCCCAATATATTTTTTCAATTCCCAATCAGACAATGGCACTATATACCAGTAGCAAGAAATGAGGGTATTTGTAACCCCAATATATTCTTTGTATTCCCAGTCAGAAACTGGCACTATATGGCAGTAGCAAGAAATGAGGGTATTTATAACCCCAATATATTCTTTGAATTCCCAGTCAGACAATGGCACTATATACCAGTAGCAAGAAATGAGGGTATTTGTAACCCCAATATATTCTTTGAATTCCCAGTCAGACAATGGCACTATATACCAGTAGCAAGAAATGAGGGTATTTATAACCCCAATATATTCTTTGAATTCCCAGTCAGACAATGGCACTATATGCCAGTAGCAAGAAATGAGGGTATTTATAACCCCAATATATTCTTTGAATTACCAGCCAGAAACTGGCACTATATGGCAGTAGCAAGAAATGAGGGTATTTGTAACCCCAATATATTCTTTGAATTCCCAGTCAGACAATGGCACTATATACCAGTAGCAAGAAATGAGGGTATTTATAACCCCAATATATTCTTTGAATTCCCAGTCAGACAATGGCACTATATACCAGTAGCAAGAAATGAGGGTATTTATAACCCCAATATATTCTTTGAATTACCAGTCAGAAACTGGCACTATATGGCAGTAGCAAGAAATGAGGGTATTTATAACCCCAATATATTCTTTGAATTCCCAGTCAGGTAAATGGCACTATATACCAGTAGCAAAAATTGTGGTTGCACGTAACCCCAATATATTCTTTGAATTCCCAGTCAGACAATGGCACTATATACCAGTAGCAAGAAATGAGGGTATTTATAACCCCAATATATTCTTTGAATTACCAGCCAGAAACTGGCACTATATGGCAGTAGCAAGAAATGAGGGTATTTGTTACCCCAATATATTCTTTGAATTCCCAGTCAGACAATGGCACTATATACCAGTAGCAAGAAATGAGGGTATTTATAACCCCAATATATTCTTTGAATTCCCAGTCAGACAATGGCACTATATACCAGTAGCAAGAAATGAGGGTATTTATAACCCCAATATATTCTTTGAATTCCCAGTCAGACAATGGCACTATATGGCAGTAGCAAGAAATGAGGGTATTTGTAACCCCAATATATTCTTTGAATTCCCAGTCAGACAATGGCACTATATACCAGTAGCAAGAAATGAGGGTATTAATAACCCCAATATATTCTTTGAATTCCCAGTCAGACAATGGCACTATATACCAGTAGCAAGAAATGAGGGTATTTATAACCCCAATATATTCTTTGAATTACCAGTCAGAAACTGGCACTATATACCAGTAGCAAGAAGTGAGGGTATTTATAACCCCAATATATTCTTTGAATTCCCAGTCAGACAATGGCACTATATACCAGTAGCAAGAAATGAGGGTATTTATAACCCCAATATATTCTTTGAATTACCAGTCAGAAACTGGCACTATATGGCAGTAGCAAGAAATGAGGGTATTTATAACCCCAATATATTCTTTGAATTCCCAGTCAGACAATGGCACTATATACCAGTAGCAAAAATTGTGGGTGCACGTAACTCCAATATATTCTTTGAATTACCAGTCAGAAACTGGCACTATATACCAGTAGCAAGAAATGAGGGTATTTGTAACCCCAATATATTCTTTGAATTCCCAGTCAGACAATGGCACTATATACCAGTAGCAAGAAATTATGGTATTTATAACCCCAATATATTCTTTGAATTCCCAGTCAGACAATGGCACTATATACCAGTAGCAAGAAATGAGGGTATTTGTAACCCAAATATATTCTTTCAATTCCCAGTCAGACAATGGCACTATATACCAGTAGCAAAAATTTTGGGTGCACGTAACCCCAATATATTCTTTGAATTATCAGTCAGAAACTGGCACTATATGGCAGTAGCAAGAAATGAGGGTATTTATAACCCCAATATATTCTTTGAATTCCCAGTCAGACAATATCACTATATACCAGTAGCAAAAATTGTGGGTGCACGTAACCCCAATATATTCTTTGAATTACCAGTCAGAAACTGGCACTATATGGCAGTAGCAAGAAATGAGGGTATTTGTAACCCCAATATATTCTTTGAATTCCCAGTCAGACAATGGCACTATATACCAATAGCAAGAAATGAGGGTATTTATAACCCCAATATATTCTTTGAATTCCCAGTCAGACAATGGCACTATATGGCAGTAGCAAGAAATGAGGGTATTTGTAACCCCAATATATTCTTTGAATTACCAGTCAGAAACTGGAACTGTATACCAGTAGCAAGAAATGAGGGTATTTATAACCCCAATATATTCTTTGAATTACCAGTCAGAAACTGGCACTATATGGCAGTAGCAAGAAATGAGGGTATTTGTAACCCCAATATATTCTTTGAATTCCCAGTCAGAAACTGGCACTGTATACCAGTAGCAAGAAATGAGGGTATTTATAACCCCAATATATTCTTTGAATTACCAGTCAGAAACTGGCACTATTTGGCAGTAGCAAGAAATGAGGTTATTTATAACCCCAATATATTCTTTGAATTCCCAGTCAGACAATGGCACTATAATGCAGTAGCAAGAAATGAGGGTATTTGTAACCCCAATATATTCTTTGAATTCCCAGTCAGACAATGGCACTATATACCAGTAGCAAAAATTGTGGGTGCACGTAACTCCAATATATTCTTTGAATTACCAGTCAGAAACTGGCACTATATACCAGTAGCAAGAAATGAGAGTATTTGTAACCCCAATATATGCTTTGAATTCCCAGTCAGACAATGGCACTATATACCAGTAGCAAGAAATGAGGGTATTTGTAACCCCAATATATTCTTTCAATTCCCAGTCAGACAATGGCACTATATACCAGTAGCAAGAAATGAGGGTATTTGTAACCCCAATATATTCTTTCAATTCCCAGTCAGACAATGGCACTATATACCAGTAGCAAAAATTTTGGGTGCACGTAACCCCAATATATTCTTTGAATTACCAGTCAGAAACTGGCACTATATGGCAGTAGCAAGAAATGAGGGTATTTGTAACCCCAATATATTCTTTGAATTCCCAGTCAGACAATGGCACTATATACCAGTAGCAAGAAATGAGGGTATTTATAACCCCAATATATTCTTTGAATTCCCAGTCAGACAATGGCACTATATACCAGTAGCAAAAATTGTGGTTGCACGTAACCCCAATATATTCTTTGAATTCCCAGTCAGACAATGGCACTATATACCAGTAGCAAGAAATGAGGGTATTTATAACCCCAATATATTCTTTGAATTCCCAGTCAGACAATGGCACTATATACCAGTAGCAAGAAATGAGGGTATTTGTAACCCAAATATATTCTTTGAGTTTCCAGTCAGAAACTGGCACTATATGGCAGTAGCAAGAAATGAGGGTATTTGTAACCCCAATATATTCTTTGAATTCCCAGTCAGACAATGGCACTATATACAAGTAGCAAGAAATTAGGGTATTTATAACCCCAATATATTCTTTGAATTCCCAGTCAGACAATGGCACTATATACCAGTAGCAAGAAATGAGGGTATTTGTAACCCAAATATATTCTTTCAATTCCCAGTCAGACAATGGCACTATATACCAGTAGCAAAAATTTTGGGTGCACGTAACCCCAATATATTCTTTGAATTACCAGTCAGAAACTGGCACTATATGGCAGTAGCAAGAAATGAGGGTATTTGTAACCCCAATATATTCTTTGAATTCCCAGTCAGACAATGGCACTATATACCAGTAGCAAGAAATGAGGGTATTTATAACCCCAATATATTCTTTGAATTCCCAGTCAGACAATGGCACTATATACCATTATCAAGAAATGAGGGTATTTGTAACCCCAATATATTCTTTAAAATTCCCAGTCAGAAACTGGAACTATATGGCAGTAGCAAGAAATGAGGGTATTTATAACCCCAATATATTCTTTCAATTCCCAGTCAGACAATGGCACTATATACCAGTAGCAAGAAATGAGGGTATTTATAACCCCAATATATTCTTTGAATTACCAGCCAGAAACTGGCACTATATGGCAGTAGCAAGAAATGAGGGTATTTGTAACCCCAATATATTCTTTGAATTCCCAGTCAGACAATGGCACTATATACCAGTAGCAAGAAATGAGGGTATTTATAACCCCAATATATTCTTTGAATTACCAGCCAGAAACTGGCACTATATGGCAGTAGCAAGAAATGAGGGTATTTGTAACCCCAATATATTCTTTGAATTCCCAGTCAGACAATGGCACTATATACCAGTAGCAAGAAATGAGGGTATTTATAACCCCAATATATTCTTTGAATTACCAGCCAGAAACTGGCACTATATGGCAGTAGCAAGAAATGAGGGTATTTGTAACCCCAATATATTCTTTGAATTCCCAGTCAGACAATGGCACTATATACCAGTAGCAAGAAATGAGGGTATTTATAACCCCAATATATTCTTTGAATTCCCAGTCAGACAATGGCACTATATACCAGTAGCAAGAAATGAGGGTATTTATAACCCCAATATATTCTTTGAATTACCAGTCAGAAACTGGCACTATATGGCAGTAGCAAGAAATGAGGGTATTTATAACCCCAATATATTCTTTGAATTCCCAGTCAGACAATGGCACTATATACCAGTAGCAAAAATTGTGGGTGCACGTAACTCCAATATATTCTTTGAATTACCAGTCAGAAACTGGCACTATATACCAGTAGGAAGAAATGAGGGTATTTGTAACCCCAATATATTCTTTCAATTCCCAGTCAGACAATGGCACTATATACCAGTAGCAAGAAATGAGGGTATTTGTAACCCCAATATATTTTTTCAATTCCCAATCAGACAATGGCACTATATACCAGTAGCAAGAAATGAGGGTATTTGTAACCCCAATATATTCTTTGTATTCCCAGTCAGAAACTGGCACTATATGGCAGTAGCAAGAAATGAGGGTATTTATAACCCCAATATATTCTTTGAATTCCAGTCAGACAATGGCACTATATACCAGTAGCAAGAAATGAGGGTATTTGTAACCCCAATATATTCTTTGAATTCCCAGTCAGACAATGGCACTATATACCAGTAGCAAAAATTGTGGGTGCACGTAACCCAAATATATTCTTTGAATTACCAGTCAGAAACTGGCACTATATACCAGTAGCAAGAAATGATGGTATTTATAACCCCAATATATTCTTTGAATTCCCAGTCAGACAATGGCACTATATGCCAGTAGCAAGAAATGAGGGTATTTATAACCCCAATATATTCTTTGAATTACCAGTCAGAAACTGGCATTATATGGCAGTAGCAAGAAATGAGGGTATTTGTAACCCCAATATATTCTTTGAATTCCCAGTCAGACAATGGCACTATATACCAGTAGCAAGAAATGAGGGTATTTATAACCCCAATATATTCTTTGAATTACCAGTCAGAAACTGGCACTAAATACCAGTAGCAAGAAATGAGGGTATTTGTAACCCCAATATATTCTTTGTATTCCCAGTCAGAAACTGGCACTATATGGCAGTAGCAAGAAATGAGGTTATTTATAACCCCAATATATTCTTTGAATTCCCAGTCAGACAATGGCACTATATACCAGTAGCAAAAATTGTGGGTGCACGTAAACCCAATATATTCTTTGAATTACCAGTCAGAAACTGGCACTATATACCAGTAGCAAGAAATAAGGGTATTTGTAACCCCAATATATTCTTTGAATTCCCAGTCAGACAATGGCACTATATACCAGGAGCAAGAAATGAGGGTATTTGTAACCCCAATATATTCTTTGAATTCCCAGTCAGAAACTGGCACTATATGGCAGTAGCAAGAAATGAGGGTATTTATAACCCTAATATATTCTTTGAATTCCCAGTCAGACAATGGCACTATATACCAGTAGCAAAAATTGTGGGTGCACGTAACCCCAATATATTCTTTGAATTACCAGTCAGAAACTGGCACTATATACCAGTAGCAAGAAATGAGGGTATTTGTAACCCCAATATATTCTTTGAATTCCCAGTCAGACAATGGCACTATATACCAGTATCAAGAAATGAGGGTATTTATAACCCCAATATATTCTTTGAATTACCAGCCAGAAACTGGCACTATATGGCAGTAGCAAGAAATGAGGGTATTTATAACCCCAATATATTCTTTGAATTCCCAGTCAGACAATGGCACTATATACCAGTAGCAAGAAATGAGGGTATTTATAACCCCAATATATTCTTTGAATTCCCAGTCAGACAATGGCACTATATACCAGTAGCAAGAAATGAGGGTATTTATAACCCCAATATATTCTTTGAATTACCAGTCAGAAACTGGCACTATATGGCAGTAGCAAGAAATGAGGGTATTTATAACCCTAATATATTCTTTGAATTCCCAGTCAGACAATGGCACTATATACCAGTAGCAAAAATTGTGGGTGCACGTAACCCCAATATATTCTTTGAATTACCAGTCAGAAACTGGCACTATATGCCAGTAGCAAGAAATGAGGGTATTTGTAACCCCAATATATTCTTTGAATTCCCAGTCAGACAATGGCACTATATACCAGTAGCAAGAAATGAGGGTATTTATAACCCCAATATATTCTTTGAATTACCAGTCAGAAACTGGCACTATATGGCAGTAGCAAGAAATGAGGGTATTTATAACCCCAATATATTCTTTGAATTCCCAGTCAGACAATGGCACTATATACCAGTAGCAAAAATTGTGGGTGCACGTAACTCCAATATATTCTTTGAATTACCAGTCAGAAACTGGCACTATATACCAGTAGCAAGAAATGAGGGTATTTGTAACCCCAATATATTCTTTGAATTCCCAGTCAGACAATGGCACTATATACCAGTAGCAAGAAATGAGGGTATTTGTAACCCCAATATATTCTTTCAATTCCCAGTCAGACAATGGCACTATATACCAGTAGCAAAAATTTTGGGTGCACGTAACCCCAATATATTCTTTGAATTACCAGTCAGAAACTGGCACTATATGGCAGTAGCAAGAAATGAGGGTATTTGTAACCCCAATATATTCTTTGAATTCCCAGTCAGACAATGGCACTATATAACAGTAGCAAGAAATTATGGTATTTATAACCCCAATATATTCTTTGAATTCCCAGTCAGACAATAGCACTATATACCAGTAGCAAGTAATGAGAGTATTTGTAACCCAAATATATTCTTTCAATTCCCAGTCAGACAATGGCACTATATACCAGTAGCAAAAATTTTGGGTGCACGTAACCCCAATATATTCTTTGAATTACCAGTCAGAAACTGGCACTATATGGCAGTAGCAAGAAATGAGGGTATTTGTAACCCCAATATATTCTTTGAATTCCCAGTCAGACAATGGCACTATATACCAGTAGCAAGAAATGAGGGTATTTGTAACCCCAATATATTCTTTGAATTCCCAGTCAGACAATGGCACTATATACCAGTAGCAAAAATTGTTGGTGCACGTAACCCCAATATATTCTTTGAATTACCAGTTAGAAACTGGCACTATATGGCAGTAGCAAGAAATGATGGTATTTATAACTCCAATATATTCTTTGAATTCCCAGTCAGACAATGGCAGTATATACCAATAGCAAGAAATGAGGGTATTTATAACCCCAATATATTCTTTGAATTACCAGTCAGAAACTGGCACTATATGGCAGTAGCAAGAAATGAGGGTATTTGTAACCCCAATATATTCTTTGAATTCCCAGTCAGAAACTGGCACTATATGGCAGTAGCAAGAAATGAGGTTATTTATAACCCCAATATATTCTTTGAATTCCCAGTCAGACAATGGCACTATAATGCAGTAGCAAGAAATGAGGGTATTTGTAACCCCAATATATTCTTTGAATTCCCAGTCAGACAATGGCACTATATACCAGTAGCAAAAATTGTGGGTGCACGTAACTCCAATATATTCTTTGAATTACCAGTCAGACAATGGCACTATATACCAGTAGCAAGAAATGAGGGTATTTATAACCCCAATATATTCTTTGAATTCCCAGTCAGACAATGGCACTATATGGCAGTAGCAAGAAATGAGAGTATTTGTAACCCCAATATATTCTTTGAATTCCCAGTCAGACAATGGCACTGTATACCAGTAGTAAAAATTGTGGGTGCACATAACCCCAATATATTCTTTGAATTCCCAGTCAGACAATGGCACTATATACCAGTAGCAAGAAATGAGGGTATTTATAACCCCAATATATTCTTTGAATTCCCAGTCAGACAATGGCACTATATACCAGTAGCAAGAAATGAGGGTATTTATAACCCCAATATATTCTTTGAATTACCAGCCAGAAACTGGCACTATATGGCAGTAGCAAGAAATGAGGGTATTTGTAACCCCAATATATTCTTTGAATTCCCAGTCAGACAATGGCACTATATACCAGTAGCAAGAAATGAGGGTATTTATAACCCCAATATATTCTTTGAATTACCAGTCAGAAACTGGCACTATATGGCAGTAGCAAGAAATGAGGGTATTTTTAACCCCAATATATTCTTTGAATTCCCAGTCAGACAATGGCACTATATACCAGTAGCAAAAATTGTGGGTGCACGTAACTCCAATATATTCTTTGAATTACCAGTCAGAAACTGGCACTATATACCAGTAGCAAGAAATGAGGGTATTTGTAACCCCAATATATTCTTTCAATTCCCAATCAGACAATGGCACTATATACCAGTAGCAAAAATTTTGGGTGCACGTAACCCCAATATATTCTTTGAATTACCAGTCAGAAACTGGCACTATATGGCAGTAGCAAGAAATGAGGGTATTTGTAACCCCAATATATTCTTTGAATTCCCAGTCAGACAATGGCACTATATACCAGTAGCAAGAAATGAGGGTATTTATAACCCCAATATATTCTTTGAATTACCAGTCAGAAACTGGCACTATATGACAGTAGCAAGAAATGAGGGTATTTGTAACCCCAATATATTCTTTGAATTCCCAGTCAGACAATGGCACTATATACCAGTAGCAAGAAATTAGGGTATTTATAACCCCAATATATTCTTTGAATTCCCAGTCAGACAATGGCACTATATACCAGTAGCAAGAAATGAGGGTATTTATAACCCCAATATATTCTTTGAATTACCAGTCAGAAACTGGCACTATATGGCAGTAGCAAGAAATGAGGGTATTTATAACCCCAATATATTCTTTGAATTCCCAGTCAGACAATATCACTATATACCAGTAGCAAAAATTGTGGGTGCACGTAACCCCAATATATTCTTTGAATTACCAATCAGAAACTGGCACTATATACCAGTAGCAAGAAATGATGGTATTTATAACTCCAATATATTCTTTAAATTCCCAGTCAGACAATGGCACTATATACCAGTAGCAAAAATTGTGGGTGCACGTAACCCCAATATATTCTTTGAATTACCAGTCAGAAACTGGCACTATATACCAGTAGCAAGAAATGAGGGTATTTATAACCCCAATATATTATTTGAATTCTCAGTCAGACAATGGCACTATATACCAGTAGCAAGAAATGAGGGTATTTATAACCCCAATATATTCTTTGAATTACCAGTCAGAAACTGGCACTATATGGCAGTAGCAAGAAATAAGGGTATTTATAACCCCAATATATTCTTTGAATTCCCAGTCAGACAATGGCACTGTATACCAGTAGTAAAAATTGTGGGTGCACATAACCCCAATATATTCTTTGAATTCCCAGTCAGACAATGGCACTATATACCAGTAGCAAGAAATGAGGGTATTTATAACCCCAATATATTCTTTGAATTCCCAGTCAGACAATGGCACTATATACCAGTAGCAAGAAATGAGGGTATTTATAACCCCAATATATTCTTTGAATTACCAGCCAGAAACTGGCACTATATGGCAGTAGCAAGAAATGAGGGTATTTGTAACCCCAATATATTCTTTGAATTCCCAGTCAGACAATGGCACTATATGGCAGTAGCAAGAAATGAGGGTATTTGTAACCCCAATATATTCTTTGAATTCCCAGTCAGACAATGGCACTATATACCAGTAGCAAGAAATGAGGGTATTTATAACCCCAATATATTCTTTGAATTACCAGTCAGAAACTGGCACTATATGGCAGTAGCAAGAAATGAGGGTATTTTTAACCCCAATATATTCTTTGAATTCCCAGTCAGACAATGGCACTATATACCAGTAGCAAAAATTGTTGGTGCACGTAACTCCAATATATTCTTTGAATTACCAGTCAGAAACTGGCACTATATACCAGTAGCAAGAAATGAGGGTATTTGTAACCCCAATATATTCTTTGAATTACCAGTCAGAAACTGGCACTATATGGCAGTAGCAAGAAATGAGGGTATTTATAACCCCAATATATTCTTTGAATTCCCAGTCAGACAATGGCACTATATACCAGTAGCAAAAATTGTGGGTGCACGTAACTCCAATATATTCTTTGAATTACCAGTCAGAAACTGGCACTATATACCAGTAGCAAGAAATGAGGGTATTTGTAACCCCAATATATTCTTTCAATTCCCAATCAGACAATGGCACTATATACCAGTAGCAAAAATTTTGGGTGCACGTAACCCCAATATATTCTTTGAATTACCAGTCAGAAACTGGCACTATATGGCAGTAGCAAGAAATGAGGGTATTTGTAACCCCAATATATTCTTTGAATTCCCAGTCAGACAATGGCACTATATACCAGTAGCAAGAAATGAGGGTATTTATAACCCCAATATATTCTTTGAATTACCAGTCAGAAACTGGCACTATATGACAGTAGCAAGAAATGAGGGTATTTGTAACCCCAATATATTCTTTGAATTCCCAGTCAGACAATGGCACTATATACCAGTAGCAAGAAATTAGGGTATTTATAACCCCAATATATTCTTTGAATTCCCAGTCAGACAATGGCACTATATACCAGTAGCAAGAAATGAGGGTATTTATAACCCCAATATATTCTTTGAATTACCAGTCAGAAACTGGCACTATATGGCAGTAGCAAGAAATGAGGGTATTTATAACCCCAATATATTCTTTGAATTCCCAGTCAGACAATATCACTATATACCAGTAGCAAAAATTGTGGGTGCACGTAACCCCAATATATTCTTTGAATTACCAATCAGAAACTGGCACTATATACCAGTAGCAAGAAATGATGGTATTTATAACTCCAATATATTCTTTAAATTCCCAGTCAGACAATGGCACTATATACCAGTAGCAAGAAATGAGGGTATTTATAACCCCAAAATATTCTTTGAATTACCAGTCAGAAACTGGCACTATATGGCAGTAGCAAGAAATGAGGGTATTTATAACCCCAATATATTCTTTGAATTCCCAGTCAGACAATATCACTATATACCAGTAGCAAAAATTGTGGGTGCACGTAACCCCAATATATTCTTTGAATTCCCAGTCAGACAATGGCACTATATACCAGTAGCAAGAAATGAGGGTATTTATAACCCCAATATATTCTTTGAATTACCAGTCAGAAACTGGCACTATATGGCAGTAGCAAGAAATGAGGTTATTTATAACCCCAATATATTCTTTGAATTCCCAGTCAGACAATAGCACTATATACCAGTAGCAAAAAATGAGGGTATTTGTAACCCCAATATATTCTTTGAATTACCAGTCAGAAACTGGCACTATATACCAGTAGCAAGAAATGAGGGTATTTGTAACCCCAATATATTCTTTGAATTCCCAGTCAGACAATGGCACTATATACCAGTAGCAAGAAATGAGGGTATTAATAACCCCAATATATTCTTTGAATTCCCAGTCAGACAATGGCACTATATACCAGTAGCAAGAAATGAGGGTATTTATAACCCCAATATATTCTTTGAATTCCCAGTCAGACAATGGCACTATATGCCAGTAGCAAGAAATGAGGGTATTTATAACCCCAATATATTCTTTGAATTACCAGTCAGAAACTGGCACTATATATCAGTAGCAAGAAATGAGGGTATTTATAACCCCAATATATTCTTTGAATTCCCAGTCAGACAATATCACTATATACCAGTAGCAAAAATTGTGGGTGCTCGTAACCCCAATATATTCTTTGAAATACCAGTCAGAAACTGGCACTATATACCAGTAGCAAGAAATAAGGGTATTTGTAACCCCAATATATTCTTTGAATTCCCAGTCAGACAATGGCACTATATACCAGGAGCAAGAAATGAGGGTATTTGTAACCCCAATATATTCTTTGAATTCCCAGTCAGACAATGGCACTATATACCAGTAGCAAAAATTGTGGGTGCACGTAACCCCAATATATTCTTTGAATTACCAGTCAGAAACTGGCACTATATGGCAGTAGCAAGAAATGAGGGTATTTGTAACCCTAATATATTCTTTGAATTCCCAGTCAGACAATGGCACTATATACCAGTAGCAAAAATTGTGGGTGCACGTAACCCCAATATATTCTTTGAATTACCAGTCAGAAACTGGCACTATATGGCAGTAGCAAGAAATGAGGGTATTTGTAACCCCAATATATTCTTTGAATTCCCAGTCAGACAATGGCACTATATACCAGTAGCAAGAAATGAGGGTATTTATAACCCCAATATATTCTTTGAATTCCCAGTCAGACAATGGCACTATATACCAGTAGCAAGAAATGAGGGTATTTATAACCCCAATATATTCTTTGAATTACCAGTCAGAAACTGGCACTATATGGCAGTAGCAAGAAATGAGGGTATTTATAACCCTAATATATTCTTTGAATTCCCAGTCAGACAATGGCACTATATACCAGTAGCAAAAATTGTGGGTGCACGTAACCCCAATATATTCTTTGAATTACCAGTCAGAAACTGGCACTATATGCCAGTAGCAAGAAATGAGGGTATTTGTAACCCCAATATATGCTTTGAATTCCCAGTCAGACAATGGCACTATATACCAGTAGCAAGAAATGAGGGTATTTATAACCCCAATATATTCTTTGAATTACCAGTCAGAAACTGGCACTATATGGCAGTAGCAAGAAATGAGGGTATTTATAACCCCAATATATTCTTTGAATTCCCAGTCAGGTAAATGGCACTATATACCAGTAGCAAAAATTGTGGTTGCACGTAACCCCAATATATTCTTTGAATTCCCAGTCAGACAATGGCACTATATACCAGTAGCAAGAAATGAGGGTATTTATAACCCCAATATATTCTTTGAATTACCAGCCAGAAACTGGCACTATATGGCAGTAGCAAGAAATGAGGGTATTTGTTACCCCAATATATTCTTTGAATTCCCAGTCAGACAATGGCACTATATACCAGTAGCAAGAAATGAGGGTATTTATAACCCCAATATATTCTTTGAATTCCCAGTCAGACAATGGCACTATATACCAGTAGCAAGAAATGAGGGTATTTATAACCCCAATATATTCTTTGAATTCCCAGTCAGACAATGGCACTATATGGCAGTAGCAAGAAATGAGGGTATTTGTAACCCCAATATATTCTTTGAATTCCCAGTCAGACAATGGCACTATATACCAGTAGCAAGAAATGAGGGTATTAATAACCCCAATATATTCTTTGAATTCCCAGTCAGACAATGGCACTATATACCAGTAGCAAGAAATGAGGGTATTTATAACCCCAATATATTCTTTGAATTACCAGTCAGAAACTGGCACTATATACCAGTAGCAAGAAGTGAGGGTATTTATAACCCCAATATATTCTTTGAATTCCCAGTCAGACAATGGCACTATATACCAGTAGCAAGAAATGAGGGTATTTATAACCCCAATATATTCTTTGAATTACCAGTCAGAAACTGGCACTATATGGCAGTAGCAAGAAATGAGGGTATTTATAACCCCAATATATTCTTTGAATTCCCAGTCAGACAATGGCACTATATACCAGTAGCAAAAATTGTGGGTGCACGTAACTCCAATATATTCTTTGAATTACCAGTCAGAAACTGGCACTATATACCAGTAGCAAGAAATGAGGGTATTTGTAACCCCAATATATTCTTTGAATTCCCAGTCAGACAATGGCACTATATACCAGTAGCAAGAAATTATGGTATTTATAACCCCAATATATTCTTTGAATTCCCAGTCAGACAATGGCACTATATACCAGTAGCAAGAAATGAGGGTATTTGTAACCCAAATATATTCTTTCAATTCCCAGTCAGACAATGGCACTATATACCAGTAGCAAAAATTTTGGGTGCACGTAACCCCAATATATTCTTTGAATTATCAGTCAGAATCTGGCACTATATGGCAGTAGCAAGAAATGAGGGTATTTATAACCCCAATATATTCTTTGAATTCCCAGTCAGACAATATCACTATATACCAGTAGCAAAAATTGTGGGTGCACGTAACCCCAATATATTCTTTGAATTACCAGTCAGAAACTGGCACTATATGGCAGTAGCAAGAAATGAGGGTATTTGTAACCCCAATATATTCTTTGAATTCCCAGTCAGACAATGGCACTATATACCAATAGCAAGAAATGAGGGTATTTATAACCCCAATATATTCTTTGAATTCCCAGTCAGACAATGGCACTATATGGCAGTAGCAAGAAATGAGGGTATTTGTAACCCCAATATATTCTTTGAATTACCAGTCAGAAACTGGAACTGTATACCAGTAGCAAGAAATGAGGGTATTTATAACCCCAATATATTCTTTGAATTACCAGTCAGAAACTGGCACTATATGGCAGTAGCAAGAAATGAGGGTATTTGTAACCCCAATATATTCTTTGAATTCCCAGTCAGAAACTGGCACTGTATACCAGTAGCAAGAAATGAGGGTATTTATAACCCCAATATATTCTTTGAATTACCAGTCAGAAACTGGCACTATTTGGCAGTAGCAAGAAATGAGGTTATTTATAACCCCAATATATTCTTTGAATTCCCAGTCAGACAATGGCACTATAATGCAGTAGCAAGAAATGAGGGTATTTGTAACCCCAATATATTCTTTGAATTCCCAGTCAGACAATGGCACTATATACCAGTAGCAAAAATTGTGGGTGCACGTAACTCCAATATATTCTTTGAATTACCAGTCAGAAACTGGCACTATATACCAGTAGCAAGAAATGAGAGTATTTGTAACCCCAATATATGCTTTGAATTCCCAGTCAGACAATGGCACTATATACCAGTAGCAAGAAATGAGGGTATTTGTAACCCCAATATATTCTTTCAATTCCCAGTCAGACAATGGCACTATATACCAGTAGCAAGAAATGAGGGTATTTGTAACCCCAATATATTCTTTCAATTCCCAGTCAGACAATGGCACTATATACCAGTAGCAAAAATTTTGGGTGCACGTAACCCCAATATATTCTTTGAATTACCAGTCAGAAACTGGCACTATATGGCAGTAGCAAGAAATGAGGGTATTTGTAACCCCAATATATTCTTTGAATTCCCAGTCAGACAATGGCACTATATACCAGTAGCAAGAAATGAGGGTATTTATAACCCCAATATATTCTTTGAATTCCCAGTCAGACAATGGCACTATATACCAGTAGCAAAAATTGTGGTTGCACGTAACCCCAATATATTCTTTGAATTCCCAGTCAGACAATGGCACTATATACCAGTAGCAAGAAATGAGGGTATTTATAACCCCAATATATTCTTTGAATTCCCAGTCAGACAATGGCACTATATACCAGTAGCAAGAAATGAGGGTATTTGTAACCCAAATATATTCTTTGAGTTTCCAGTCAGAAACTGGCACTATATGGCAGTAGCAAGAAATGAGGGTATTTGTAACCCCAATATATTCTTTGAATTCCCAGTCAGACAATGGCACTATATACAAGTAGCAAGAAATTAGGGTATTTATAACCCCAATATATTCTTTGAATTCCCAGTCAGACAATGGCACTATATACCAGTAGCAAGAAATGAGGGTATTTGTAACCCAAATATATTCTTTCAATTCCCAGTCAGACAATGGCACTATATACCAGTAGCAAAAATTTTGGGTGCACGTAACCCCAATATATTCTTTGAATTACCAGTCAGAAACTGGCACTATATGGCAGTAGCAAGAAATGAGGGTATTTGTAACCCCAATATATTCTTTGAATTCCCAGTCAGACAATGGCACTATATACCATTATCAAGAAATGAGGGTATTTGTAACCCCAATATATTCTTTAAAATTCCCAGTCAGAAACTGGAACTATATGGCAGTAGCAAGAAATGAGGGTATTTATAACCCCAATATATTCTTTCAATTCCCAGTCAGACAATGGCACTATATACCAGTAGCAAGAAATGAGGGTATTTATAACCCCAATATATTCTTTGAATTACCAGCCAGAAACTGGCACTATATGGCAGTAGCAAGAAATGAGGGTATTTGTAACCCCAATATATTCTTTGAATTCCCAGTCAGACAATGGCACTATATACCAGTAGCAAGAAATGAGGGTATTTATAACCCCAATATATTCTTTGAATTACCAGCCAGAAACTGGCACTATATGGCAGTAGCAAGAAATGAGGGTATTTGTAACCCCAATATATTCTTTGAATTCCCAGTCAGACAATGGCACTATATACCAGTAGCAAGAAATGAGGGTATTTATAACCCCAATATATTCTTTGAATTACCAGCCAGAAACTGGCACTATATGGCAGTAGCAAGAAATGAGGGTATTTGTAACCCCAATATATTCTTTGAATTCCCAGTCAGACAATGGCACTATATACCAGTAGCAAGAAATGAGGGTATTTATAACCCCAATATATTCTTTGAATTCCCAGTCAGACAATGGCACTATATACCAGTAGCAAGAAATGAGGGTATTTATAACCCCAATATATTCTTTGAATTACCAGTCAGAAACTGGCACTATATGGCAGTAGCAAGAAATGAGGGTATTTATAACCCCAATATATTCTTTGAATTCCCAGTCAGACAATGGCACTATATACCAGTAGCAAAAATTGTGGGTGCACGTAACTCCAATATATTCTTTGAATTACCAGTCAGAAACTGGCACTATATACCAGTAGGAAGAAATGAGGGTATTTGTAACCCCAATATATTCTTTCAATTCCCAGTCAGACAATGGCACTATATACCAGTAGCAAGAAATGAGGGTATTTGTAACCCCAATATATTTTTTCAATTCCCAATCAGACAATGGCACTATATACCAGTAGCAAGAAATGAGGGTATTTGTAACCCCAATATATTCTTTGTATTCCCAGTCAGAAACTGGCACTATATGGCAGTAGCAAGAAATGAGGGTATTTATAACCCCAATATATTCTTTGAATTCCCAGTCAGACAATGGCACTATATACCAGTAGCAAGAAATGAGGGTATTTGTAACCCCAATATATTCTTTGAATTCCCAGTCAGACAATGGCACTATATACCAGTAGCAAAAATTGTGGGTGCACGTAACCCCAATATATTCTTTGAATTACCAGTCAGAAACTGGCACTATATGGCAGTAGCAAGAAATGACGGTATTTGTAACCCCAATATATTCTTTGAATTCCCAGTCAGACAATGGCACTATATACCAGTAGCAAGAAATGAGGGTATTTATAACCCCAATATATTCTTTGAATTCCCAGTCAGACAATGGCACTATATACCATTATCAAGAAATGAGGGTATTTGTAACCCCAATATATTCTTTAAAATTCCCAGTCAGAAACTGGAACTATATGGCAGTAGCAAGAAATGAGGGTATTTATAACCCCAATATATTCTTTCAATTCCCAGTCAGACAATGGCACTATATACCAGTAGCAAGAAATGAGGGTATTTATAACCCCAATATATTCTTTGAATTACCAGCCAGAAACTGGCACTATATGGCAGTAGCAAGAAATGAGGGTATTTGTAACCCCAATATATTCTTTGAATTCCCAGTCAGACAATGGCACTATATACCAGTAGCAAGAAATGAGGGTATTTATAACCCCAATATATTCTTTGAATTACCAGCCAGAAACTGGCACTATATGGCAGTAGCAAGAAATGAGGGTATTTGTAACCCCAATATATTCTTTGAATTCCCAGTCAGACAATGGCACTATATACCAGTAGCAAGAAATGAGGGTATTTATAACCCCAATATATTCTTTGAATTACCAGCCAGAAACTGGCACTATATGGCAGTAGCAAGAAATGAGGGTATTTGTAACCCCAATATATTCTTTGAATTCCCAGTCAGACAATGGCACTATATACCAGTAGCAAGAAATGAGGGTATTTATAACCCCAATATATTCTTTGAATTCCCAGTCAGACAATGGCACTATATACCAGTAGCAAGAAATGAGGGTATTTATAACCCCAATATATTCTTTGAATTACCAGTCAGAAACTGGCACTATATGGCAGTAGCAAGAAATGAGGGTATTTATAACCCCAATATATTCTTTGAATTCCCAGTCAGACAATGGCACTATATACCAGTAGCAAAAATTGTGGGTGCACGTAACTCCAATATATTCTTTGAATTACCAGTCAGAAACTGGCACTATATACCAGTAGGAAGAAATGAGGGTATTTGTAACCCCAATATATTCTTTCAATTCCCAGTCAGACAATGGCACTATATACCAGTAGCAAGAAATGAGGGTATTTGTAACCCCAATATATTTTTTCAATTCCCAATCAGACAATGGCACTATATACCAGTAGCAAGAAATGAGGGTATTTGTAACCCCAATATATTCTTTGTATTCCCAGTCAGAAACTGGCACTATATGGCAGTAGCAAGAAATGAGGGTATTTATAACCCCAATATATTCTTTGAATTCCCAGTCAGACAATGGCACTATATACCAGTAGCAAGAAATGAGGGTATTTGTAACCCCAATATATTCTTTGAATTCCCAGTCAGACAATGGCACTATATACCAGTAGCAAAAATTGTGGGTGCACGTAACCCAAATATATTCTTTGAATTACCAGTCAGAAACTGGCACTATATACCAGTAGCAAGAAATGATGGTATTTATAACCCCAATATATTCTTTGAATTCCCAGTCAGACAATGGCACTATATGCCAGTAGCAAGAAATGAGGGTATTTATAACCCCAATATATTCTTTGAATTACCAGTCAGAAACTGGCATTATATGGCAGTAGCAAGAAATGAGGGTATTTGTAACCCCAATATATTCTTTGAATTCCCAGTCAGACAATGGCACTATATACCAGTAGCAAGAAATGAGGGTATTTATAACCCCAATATATTCTTTGAATTACCAGTCAGAAACTGGCACTAAATACCAGTAGCAAGAAATGAGGGTATTTGTAACCCCAATATATTCTTTGTATTCCCAGTCAGAAACTGGCACTATATGGCAGTAGCAAGAAATGAGGTTATTTATAACCCCAATATATTCTTTGAATTCCCAGTCAGACAATGGCACTATATACCAGTAGCAAAAATTGTGGGTGCACGTAACCCCAATATATTCTTTGAATTACCAGTCAGAAACTGGCACTATATACCAGTAGCAAGAAATAAGGGTATTTGTAACCCCAATATATTCTTTGAATTCCCAGTCAGACAATGGCACTATATACCAGGAGCAAGAAATGAGGGTATTTGTAACCCCAATATATTCTTTGAATTCCCAGTCAGAAACTGGCACTATATGGCAGTAGCAAGAAATGAGGGTATTTATAACCCTAATATATTCTTTGAATTCCCAGTCAGACAATGGCACTATATACCAGTAGCAAAAATTGTGGGTGCACGTAACCCCAATATATTCTTTGAATTACCAGTCAGAAACTGGCACTATATACCAGTAGCAAGAAATGAGGGTATTTGTAACCCCAATATATTCTTTGAATTCCCAGTCAGACAATGGCACTATATACCAGTATCAAGAAATGAGGGTATTTATAACCCCAATATATTCTTTGAATTACCAGCCAGAAACTGGCACTATATGGCAGTAGCAAGAAATGAGGGTATTTGTAACCCCAATATATTCTTTGAATTCCCAGTCAGACAATGGCACTATATACCAGTAGCAAGAAATGAGGGTATTTATAACTCCAATATATTCTTTGAATTCCCAGTCAGACAATGGCACTATATACCAGTAGCAAGAAATGAGGGTATTTATAACCCCAATATATTCTTTGAATTACCAGTCAGAAACTGGCACTATATGGCAGTAGCAAGAAATGAGGGTATTTATAACCCTAATATATTCTTTGAATTCCCAGTCAGACAATGGCACTATATACCAGTAGCAAAAATTGTGGGTGCACGTAACCCCAATATATTCTTTGAATTACCAGTCAGAAACTGGCACTATATGCCAGTAGCAAGAAATGAGGGTATTTGTAACCCCAATATATTCTTTGAATTCCCAGTCAGACAATGGCACTATATACCAGTAGCAAGAAATGAGGGTATTTATAACCCCAATATATTCTTTGAATTACCAGTCAGAAACTGGCACTATATGGCAGTAGCAAGAAATGAGGGTATTTATAACCCCAATATATTCTTTGAATTCCCAGTCAGACAATGGCACTATATACCAGTAGCAAAAATTGTGGGTGCACGTAACTCCAATATATTCTTTGAATTACCAGTCAGAAACTGGCACTATATACCAGTAGCAAGAAATGAGGGTATTTGTAACCCCAATATATTCTTTGAATTCCCAGTCAGACAATGGCACTATATACCAGTAGCAAGAAATGAGGGTATTTGTAACCCCAATATATTCTTTCAATTCCCAGTCAGACAATGGCACTATATACCAGTAGCAAAAATTTTGGGTGCACGTAACCCCAATATATTCTTTGAATTACCAGTCAGAAACTGGCACTATATGGCAGTAGCAAGAAATGAGGGTATTTGTAACCCCAATATATTCTTTGAATTCCCAGTCAGACAATGGCACTATATAACAGTAGCAAGAAATTATGGTATTTATAACCCCAATATATTCTTTGAATTCCCAGTCAGACAATAGCACTATATACCAGTAGCAAGAAATGAGGGTATTTGTAACCCCAATATATTCTTTGAATTCCCAGTCAGACAATGGCACTATATACCAGTAGCAAGAAATGAGGGTATTTGTAACCCCAATATATTCTTTGAATTCCCAGTCAGACAATGGCACTATATACCAGTAGCAAAAATTGTTGGTGCACGTAACCCCAATATATTCTTTGAATTACCAGTTAGAAACTGGCACTATATACCAGTAGCAAGAAATGATGGTATTTATAACTCCAATATATTCTTTAAATTCCCAGTCAGACAATGGCACTATATACCAATAGCAAGAAATGAGGGTATTTATAACCCCAATATATTCTTTGAATTACCAGTCAGAAACTGGCACTATATGGCAGTAGCAAGAAATGAGGATATTTATAACCCCAATATATTCTTTGAATTCCCAGTCAGACAATGGCACTATATACCAGTAGCAAGAAATGAGGGTATTTATAACCCCAATATATTCTTTGAATTACCAGTCAGAAACTGGCACTATATGGCAGTAGCAAGAAATGAGGGTATTTGTAACCCCAATATATTCTTTGAATTCCCAGTCAGAAACTGGCACTATATGGCAGTAGCAAGAAATGAGGTTATTTATAACCCCAATATATTCTTTGAATTCCCAGTCAGACAATGGCACTATAATGCAGTAGCAAGAAATGAGGGTATTTGTAACCCCAATATATTCTTTGAATTCC
>NW_027440430.1:0-49665 GCF_031893055.1 Leptodactylus fuscus
TAGTAATACACAGGGATAGGAGTAGATACACAGCTCATTATACCAGTATCACACAGGATAGGAATAGATACACACGCGAGAACAGATATATACACAGGATAGGAATTAGATACACAGCTCAGTATACAGTATCACACAGGATAGGATTAGATACACAGCTCAGTAAACAGTATCACACAGGATAGGATTAGATACAGCAGCTCAGTATACAGTATCACACAGGATAGGATTAGATACACAGCTCAGCAGACAGTATCACACAGGATAGGATTAGATACACAGCTCAGTATACAGTATCACACAGGATAGGATTAGATACACAGCTCAGTATACAGTATCACACAGGATAGGATTAGATACACAGCTCAGTATACAGTATCACACAGGATAGGATTAGATACACAGCTCAGTATACAGTATCACACAGGATAGGATTAGATACACAGCTCAGTATACAGTATCACACAGGATAGGATTAGATACACAGTCCAGTATACAGTATCACACAGGATAGGATTAGATACACAGCTCAGTATACAGTATCACACAGGATTAGGATTAAATACACAGCTCAGTATACAGTATCGCACAGGATAGGATTAGATACACAGCTCAGTATACAGTATCACACAGGATAGGATTAGATACAGCAGCTCAGTATACAGTATCACACAGGAATAGGATTAGATACACAGCTCAGTATACAGTATCCACAGGATAGGATTAGATACAGCAGCTCAGTATACAGTATCACACAGGATAGGATTAGATACACAGCTCAGTATACAGTATCACACAGGATAGGATTAGATACACCAGCTCAGTATACAGTATCACACAGGATAGGATTAGATACAGCAGCTCAGTATACAGTATCACACAGGATAGGATTAGATACACAGCTCAGTATACAGTATCACACAGGATAGGATTAGATACACAGCTCAGCTAAGACAGTATCACACAGGATAGGATTAGATACAGCAGCTCAGTATACAGTATCACACAGGATAGGATTAGAACACAGGCTCAGTATACAGTATCACACAGGATAGGATTAGATACACAGCTCAGTAGACAGTATCACACAGGATAGGATTAGGTACACAGCTCAGTATACAGTATCACACAGGATAGGATTAGATACACAGCTCAGTATACCAGTATCACACAGGATAGGATTAGATACACAGCTCAGTATACAGTATCACACAGGATAGGATTAGATACACAGCTCAGCAGTCAGTATCACACAGGATAGGATTAGATACACAGCTCAGTATACAGTATCACACAGGAGAGGATTAGATACACAGCTCAGCAGACAGTATCACACAGGATAGGATTAGATACAGGCAGCTCAGTATACAGTATCACACAGGATAGGATTAGATACAGCAGCTCAGTATACAGTATCACACAGGATAGGATTAGATACACAGCTCAGTATACAGTATCACACAGGATAGGATTAGATACACAGCTCAGCAGACAGTATCACACAGGATAGGATTAGATACAGCAGCTCAGTATACAGTATCACACAGGATAGGATTAGATACACAGCTCAGCAGTCAGTATCACACAGGATAGGATTAGATACACAGCTCAGTATACAGTATCACACAGGATAGGATTAGATACACAGCTCAGTATACAGTATTACACAGGATAGGAGTAGATACACAGCTCAGTATACAGTATCACACAGGATAGGATTAGATACACAGCTCAGTATACAGTATCACACAGGATAGGATTAGATACACAGCTCAGTATACAGTATCACACAGGATAGGATTAGATACACAGCTCAGCAGACAGTATCACACAGGATAGGATTAGATACAGCAGCTCAGTATACAGTATCACACAGGATAGGATTAGATACACAGCTCAGCAGTCAGTATCACACAGGATAGGATTAGATACACAGCTCAGTATACAGTATCACACAGGAGAGGATTAGATACACAGCTCAGTATACAGTATCACACAGGATAGGATTAGATACACAGCTCAGTTTACAGTATCACACAGGATAGGATTAGATACACAGCTCAGTATACAGTATCACACATGATAGGATTAGATACACAGCTCAGCAGACAGTATCACACAGGATAGGATTAGATACGCAGCTCAGTATACAGTATCACACAGGATAGGATTAGATACGCAGCTCAGTATACAGTATCACACAGGATAGGATTAGATACGCAGCTCAGTATACAGTATCACACAGGATAGGATTAGATACGCAGCTCAGTATACAGTATCACACAGGATAGGATTAGATACACAGCTCAGTATACAGTATCACACAGGATAGGATTAGATACACAGCTCAGTATACAGTATCACACAGGATAGGATTAGATACACAGCTCAGTAGACAGTATCACACAGGATAGGATTAGGTACACAGCTCAGTATACAGTATCACACAGGATAGGATTAGATACACAGCTCAGTATACAGTATCACACAGGATAGGATTAGATACACAGCTCAGTATACAGTATCACACAGGATAGGATTAGATACACAGCTCAGTATACAGTATCACACAGGATAGGATTAGATACACAGCTCAGTATACAGTATCACACAGGATAGGATTAGATACACAGCTCAGTATACAGTATCACACAGGATAGGATTAGATACAGCAGCTCAGTATACAGTATCACACAGGATAGGATTAGATACACAGCTCAGTATACAGTATCACACAGGATAGGATTAGATACACAGCTCAGTATACAGTATCACACAGGATAGGATTAGATACACAGCTCAGTATACAGTATCACACAGGATAGGATTAGATACACAGCTCAGTATACAGTATCACACAGGATAGGATTAGATACACAGCTCAGCAGACAGTATCACACAGGATAGGATTAGATACAGCAGCTCAGTATACAGTATCACACAGGATAGGATTAGATACAGCAGCTCAGTATACAGTATCACACAGGATAGGATTAGATACACAGCTCAGTATACAGTATCACACAGGATAGGATTAGATACACAGCTCAGCAGACAGTATCACACAGGATAGGATTAGATACAGCAGCTCAGTATACAGTATCACACAGGATAGGATTAGATACACAGCTCAGCAGTCAGTATCACACAGGATAGGATTAGATACACAGCTCAGTATACAGTATCACACAGGATAGGATTAGATACACAGCTCAGTATACAGTATTACACAGGATAGGAGTAGATACACAGCTCAGTATACAGTATCACACAGGATAGGATTAGATACACAGCTCAGTATACAGTATCACACAGGATAGGATTAGATACACAGCTCAGTATACAGTATCACACAGGATAGGATTAGATACACAGCTCAGCAGACAGTATCACACAGGATAGGATTAGATACAGCAGCTCAGTATACAGTATCACACAGGATAGGATTAGATACACAGCTCAGCAGTCAGTATCACACAGGATAGGATTAGATACACAGCTCAGTATACAGTATCACACAGGATAGGATTAGATACACAGCTCAGTATACAGTATCACACAGGATAGGATTAGATACACAGCTCAGTATACAGTATCACACAGGATAGGATTAGATACACAGCTCAGTATACAGTATCACACAGGATAGGATTAGATACACAGCTCAGTATACAGTATCACACAGGATAGGATTAGATACACAGCTCAGTATACAGTATCACACAGGATAGGATTAGATACACCGCTCAGTATACAGTATCACACAGGATAGGATTAGATACACAGCTCAGTAGACAGTATCACACAGGATAGGATTAGGTACACAGCTCAGTATACAGTATCACACAGGATAGGATTAGATACACAGCTCAGTATACAGTATCACACAGGATAGGATTAGATACACAGCTCAGTATACAGTATCACACAGGATAGGATTAGATACACAGCTCAGTATACAGTATCACACAGGATAGGATTAGATACACAGCTCAGTATACAGTATCACACAGGATAGGATTAGATACAGCAGCTCAGTATACAGTATCACACAGGATAGGATTAGATACACAGCTCAGTATACAGTATCACACAGGATAGGATTAGATACACAGCTCAGCAGACAGTATCACACAGGATAGGATTAGATACAGCAGCTCAGTATACAGTATCACACAGGATAGGATTAGATACACAGCTCAGTATACAGTATCACACAGGATAGGATTAAATACACAGCTCAGTATACAGTATCGCACAGGATAGGATTAGATACACAGCTCAGTATACAGTATCACACAGGATAGGATTAGATACAGCAGCTCAGTATACAGTATCACACAGGATAGGATTAGATACACAGCTCAGTATACAGTATCACACAGGATAGGATTAGATACACAGCTCAGTATACAGTATCACACAGGATAGGATTAGATACAGCAGCTCAGTATACAGTATAACACAGGATAGGATTAGATACACAGCTCAGTATACAGTATCACACAGGATAGGATTAGATACACAGCTCAGCAGACAGTATCACACAGGATAGGATTAGATACAGCAGCTCAGTATACAGTATCACACAGGATAGGATTAGATACACGGCTCAGTATACAGTATCACACAGGATAGGATTAGATACACAGCTCAGCAGTCAGTATCACACAGGATAGGATTAGATACACAGCTCAGTATACAGTATCACATAGGATAGGATTAGATACACAGCTCAGTATACAGTATCACACAGGATAGGATTAGATACACAGCTCAGTAGACAGTATCACACAGGATAGGATTAGATAAACAGCTCAGTATACAGTATCACACAGGATAGGATTAGATACACAGCTCAGTTTACAGTATCACACAGGATAGGATTAGATACACAGCTCAGTATACAGTATCACACATGATAGGATTAGATACACAGCTCAGCAGACAGTATCACACAGGATAGGATTAGATACACAGCTCAGTATACAGTATCACACAGGATAGGATTAGATACACAGCTCAGTATACAGTATCACACAGGATAGGATTAGATACGCAGCTCAGTATACAGTATCACACAGGATAGGATTAGATACGCAGCTCAGTATACAGTATCACACAGGATAGGATTAGATACACAGCTCAGTAGACAGTATCACACAGGATAGGATTAGGTACACAGCTCAGTATACAGTATCACACAGGATAGGATTAGATACACAGCTCAGTATACAGTATCACACAGGATAGGATTAGATACACAGCTCAGTATACAGTATCACACAGGATAGGATTAGATACACAGCTCAGTATACAGTATCACACAGGATATGATTAGATACACAGCTCAGTATACAGTATCACACAGGATAGGATTAGATACACAGCTCAGCAGACAGTATCACACAGGATAGGATTAGATACACAGCTCAGTATACAGTATCACACAGGATAGGATTAGATACACAGCTCAGTATACAGTATCACACAGGATAGGATTAGATACACAGCTCAGTATACAGTATCACACAGGATAGGATTAGATACACAGCTCAGTATACAGTATCACACAGGATAGGATTAGATACACAGCTCAGTATACAGTATCACACAGGATAGGATTAGATACACAGCTCAGTATACAGTATCACACAGGATAGGATTAGATACACAGCTCAGTATACAGTATCACACAGGATAGGATTAGACACACAGCTCAGTATACAGTATCACACAGGATAGGATTAGATACACAGCTCAGTATACAGTATCACACAGGATAGGATTAGATACACAGCTCAGTATACAGTATCACACAGGATAGGATTAGATACAGCAGCTCAGTATACAGTATCACACAGGATAGGATTAGATACACAGCTCAGTATACAGTATCACACAGGATAGGATTAGATACACAGCTCAGCAGACAGTATCACACAGGATAGGATTAGATACAGCAGCTCAGTATACAGTATCACACAGGATAGGATTAGATACACAGCTCAGTATACAGTATCACACAGGATAGGATTAAATACACAGCTCAGTATACAGTATCGCACAGGATAGGATTAGATACACAGCTCAGTATACAGTATCACACAGGATAGGATTAGATACAGCAGCTCAGCAGACAGTATCACACAGGATAGGATTAGATACAGCAGCTCAGTATACAGTATCACACAGGATAGGATTAGATACACAGCTCAGCAGTCAGTATCACACAGGATAGGATTAGATACACAGCTCAGTATACAGTATCACACAGGATAGGATTAGATACACAGCTCAGTATACAGTATTACACAGGATAGGAGTAGATACACAGCTCAGTATACAGTATCACACAGGATAGGATTAGATACACAGCTCAGTATACAGTATCACACAGGATAGGATTAGATACACAGCTCAGTATACAGTATCACACAGGATAGGATTAGATACACAGCTCAGCAGACAGTATCACACAGGATAGGATTAGATACAGCAGCTCAGTATACAGTATCACACAGGATAGGATTAGATACACAGCTCAGCAGTCAGTATCACACAGGATAGGATTAGATACACAGCTCAGTATACAGTATCACACAGGATAGGATTAGATACACAGCTCAGTATACAGTATCACACAGGATAGGATTAGATACACAGCTCAGTATACAGTATCACACAGGATAGGATTAGATACACAGCTCAGTATACAGTATCACACAGGATAGGATTAGATACACAGCTCAGTATACAGTATCACACAGGATAGGATTAGATACACAGCTCAGTATACAGTATCACACAGGATAGGATTAGATACACAGCTCAGTATACAGTATCACACAGGATAGGATTAAATACACAGCTCAGTATACAGTATCGCACAGGATAGGATTAGATACACAGCTCAGTATACAGTATCGCACAGGATAGGATTAGATACAGCAGCTCAGTATACAGTATCACACAGGATAGGATTAGATACACAGCTCAGTATACAGTATCACACAGGATAGGATTAGATACAGCAGCTCAGTATACAGTATCACACAGGATAGGATTAGATACACAGCTCAGTATACAGTATCACACAGGATAGGATTAGATACACAGCTCAGTATACAGTATCACACAGGATAGGATTAGATACAGCAGCTCAGTATACAGTATCACACAGGATAGGATTAGATACACAGCTCAGTATACAGTATCACACAGGATAGGATTAGATACACAGCTCAGCAGACAGTATCACACAGGATAGGATTAGATACAGCAGCTCAGTATACAGTATCACACAGGATAGGATTAGATACACGGCTCAGTATACAGTATCACACAGGATAGGATTAGATACACAGCTCAGTAGACAGTATCACACAGGATAGGATTAGGTACACAGCTCAGTATACAGTATCACACAGGATAGGATTAGATACACAGCTCAGTATACAGTATCACACAGGATAGGATTAGATACACAGCTCAGTATACAGTATCACACAGGATAGGATTAGATACACAGCTCAGTATACAGTATCACACAGGATAGGATTAGATACACCGCTCAGTATACAGTATCACACAGGATAGGATTAGATACACAGCTCAGTAGACAGTATCACACAGGATAGGATTAGATACACAGCTCAGTATACAGTATCGCACAGGATAGGATTAGATACACAGCTCAGTATACAGTATCACACAGGATAGGATTAGATACAGCAGCTCAGTATACAGTATCACACAGGATAGGATTAGATACACCGCTCAGTATACAGTATCACACAGAATAGGATTAGATACACAGCTCAGTATACAGTATCACACAGGATAGGATTAGATACAGCAGCTCAGTATACAGTATCACACAGGATAGGATTAGATACACAGCTCAGTATACAGTATCACACAGGATAGGATTAGATACACAGCTCAGTATACAGTATCACACAGGATAGGATTAGATACACAGCTCAGTATACAGTATCACACAGGATAGGATTAGATACACAGCTCAGTATACAGTATCACACAGGATAGGATTAGATACACAGCTCAGCAGTCAGTATCACACAGGATAGGATTAGATACACAGCTCAGTATACAGTATCACACAGGATAGGATTAGATACACAGCTCAGTATACAGTATCACACAGGAGAGGATTAGATACACAGCTCAGTATACAGTATCACACAGGATAGGATTAGATACACAGCTCAGTATACAGTATCACACAGGATAGGATTAGATACACAGCTCAGCAGTCAGTATCACACAGGATAGGATTAGATACAGCAGCTCAGTATACAGTATCACACAGGATAGGATTAGATACACAGCTCAGCAGTCAGTATCACACAGGATAGGATTAGATACACAGCTCAGTATACAGTATCACACAGGATAGGATTAGATACACAGCTCAGCAGACAGTATCACACAGGATAGGATTAGATACAGCAGCTCAGTATACAGTATCACACAGGATAGGATTAGATACACAGCTCAGCAGTCAGTATCACACAGGATAGGATTAGATACACAGCTCAGTATACAGTATCACACAGGATAGGATTAGATACACAGCTCAGTATACAGTATCACACAGGATAGGTTTAGATACACAGCTCAGTATACTGTATCACACAGGATAGGATTAGATACAGCAGCTCAGTATACAGTATCACACAGGATAGGATTAGATACACAGCTCAGTATACAGTATCACACAGGATAGGATTAGATACACAGCTCAGCAGACAGTATCACACAGGATAGGATTAGATACAGCAGCTCAGTATACAGTATCACACAGGATAGGATTAGATACACAGCTCAGCAGTCAGTATCACACAGGATAGGATTAGATACACAGTTCAGTATACAGTATCACACAGGATAGGATTAGATACACAGCTCAGTATACAGTATCACACAGGATAGGATTAGATACACAGCTCAGTATACAGTATCACACAGGATAGGATTAGATATGCAGCTCAGTATACAGTATCACACAGGATAGGATTAGATACGCAGCTCAGTATACAGTATCACACAGGATAGGATTAGATACACAGCTCAGTATACAGTATCACACAGGATAGGATTAGATACACAGCTCAGTATACAGTATCACACAGGATAGGATTAGATACAGCAGCTCAGTATACAGTATCACACAGGATAGGATTAGATACACAGCTCAGTATACAGTATCACACAGGATAGGATTAGATACACAGCTCAGTATACAGTATCACACAGGATAGGATTAGATACACAGCTCAGTATACAGTATCACACAGGATAGGATTAGATACAGCAGCTCGGTAGTACAGTCACTATTCCCTTATAATGGTTCTCTCCTATGTCTTCTCTTCTCAGCACGGTTTCTCTGACGTGAAGATCGAGGACACCACCAAGGGTCACATCGTGCACCTCCAGGAGGCCGACACTCTCATCCAGTTTGAGGAAGACTCCACACACATCATCTGTGAACACGACGAGCGCCTGAGGGTCCGACTCCGGGACATGGTCCTCAAGTTCCTACAGAAGTTCTAGAGGATGGGACCTGCAGATCACAATGTGGAGCAGACACAATTCTAGTGGTGGCCAGCAGAGGGCGCTGTGTGATAAGACTGATCGACCACTGGCTGGTATTGGGGATGGGCGGAGGGGCGCCATATCTGGAGCTCTGCACTTCTGTACAGCACATGTAGAATATTTTTAACTCTTTGTGTAAAAAATGTTTTTTCTTTTTAAATATGGCAAATATATTATTTCTACAAATTTCGGTAAAATGAATATTTACGATCGGCTCTAAATAGGGGCGGCGTAGTCGTCTATGAATACTGGGGGGTTAATGTGACCTGTCCAAATCCGATCATTGCAAAAATGTCCGCTTGGTATATGAATATATACCTATACTATACATTGGTGGGGGTCCGGACTCGATGAGTGTGTGGGGGGGTGCCTATAATCAAATCCTAAACTGATACCCCTGCCCTATTCATACGTTAACTTTAATTTGTGGTACAAGCCCTTTAATGTATGGATGGCACCACCTAGTGGAGGATTTTGTACTCCAGTCACATCCAAAGCTGCAGCACACTCATGCTGGTTTGCACTCTGACTCTAAAATGGGTGCTTCGGGGAGGTTTGAATGCAGCTTTGGATGTGACTGGGGTAGAAAATAAGCAATAAACTAACATTAGCACCAGCATAAAAGCCCATTTGCAGCCAGACCTTGGCCCGTGTAGTAGCTCAGTGCACGATATACGGCGGCCATAAGCGCTGCGGGACCTTCACGCTGACGAGTTGATCATTACCGGTGCAGATCTTGTGCAGACAAGTAATGGCTGGTACCTGGCGTCGCGCTGTTATTTACCATGGCACTGCCAGGCAAGCGGAAAAATAAATTGTCACCTGCTCGAAGGGAAAGTAACACTCGGCTTCCAATTACGAGGCCGCCTCATAAAGAAGGAGCCCTGCGGGGACGGAGGGGACATGCAAGGAAGTCGCAGATGCTTCTCCTCCAGCCGTGACTTCTAAAGGGAACATAGAACTGCTCAAGGAAAGTGCTAGAAACTCTCCAGACCGAAGAGGGTCTCTAGGGCTATTAACCCCTGGTGCACCCTGGCCTTCTCTCTGCTCTATATGGACCTCCAACCAGTCACGTTTTGAGAATTAATAGTGTCTGAGAAGACTTTTTGCTAGACCACCAGGGACATGAAACATCCTAGACCAGCTGATATTATAGTAAGCCCTCTAGCCCACTAGGAACATGAAACATCCTAGATGGTCAAGGAGATGTCTTAGATCAGCTAATGTTATAATAAACCCTCTAGACCACCAGGGACATGAAACATCCTAGAAGACCAGGGATATCTCAGGCTACACCCTAGAGCTACTGATGTTGTAATAAACCCTCTAGACCACCAGGGACAACAAACATCCTAGATGACCCGGGATATCTCAGGCTACACTCTGGACTAGCCTATGTTATAATAAACCCTCTAACTCACCAGGGACATGAAACATCATAGCTGGTCAAGGATATCTCAGGATACATCCTAGACTACCAGATAACCAGGGGTATTACAGAATATACCCTAGATTAGCTGACATTATAGTAAACCGTCTAGACCGCCAGAAACATGACCTAGATGGTCAAGGATATACCCTAGACCAGACAATATAATAAACCCTCTAGGCCACCAGGGACATGAAACATCATAGGTGCCAGGGATATCTCAGAATACACCCTAGACCAGCGGATATTATAGTAAACCATCTAGACCACCATGGGCATAAGACATTATAGATGGCCAAGGACATCTCAGAATACAACCTAGACCACCAGGGGCATACAAAGGGATAACTTAGACCAACTGGTGTTATGAGAAACCCTCTAGACCACCAGGGACATGAAACATCCTAGATGACCAGAGATATCTCAGGATACACCCTGGACCAGCTGGTATTATTATAAACTCACTAACTCAACAGGGACATGAAACATTATAGATGGTCAAGGATATCTAGGGACACATCCTAGACCACCAGGGGCATCAAACATCCGAGATGACTAGGGATATTACAGAATATACCCTAGACTAACTCATATTATAGCAAACCCTCTAGATCACTAGGGACATGAAACATCCTAGATGGTCAAGGAGATGCCTTAGATCAGCTGGTATTATAATAAACCCTCTAGAACCGTGATGGCGAACCTATGGCACGGGTGCCAGAGGTGGCATTCAGAGCCCTCTTTTTGGGCACCCCTCCGTGGAACAGATTATACTGTGTGGGGACCACTGTGGAGCAGATTATACTGTGTGGGGGCCACTATGCAGCAGATTATACTGTGTGGGGACCACTGTGGAGCAGATTATACTGTGTGGGGACCACTATGCAGCAGATTATACTGTGTGGGGACCATTGTGCAGCTGATTATACTGTGTGGGGACCACTGTGCAGCTGATTATACTGTGTGGGGACCACTGTGCAGCTGATTATACTGTGTGGGGGTCACTGTGCAGCTGATTATACTGTGTGGGGGCCACTGTGAAGCAGATTATACTGTGTGGAGGCCACTGTGGAGCAATTATACTGTGCGGGGGGCCACTGTGCAGCAGATTATACTGTGTAGGGGCCACTGTCCAGCAGATTATACTGTGCGGGGGTCACTGTGGAGCAGATTATACTGTGTGGGGGTCACTGTGGAGCAGATTATACTGTGTGGGGGCCACTATGCAGCAGATTATACTGTGCGGGGGTCACTGTGGAGCAGATTATACTGTGCGGGGGTCACTGTGGAGCAGATTATACTGTGTGGGGGTCACTGTGGAGCAGATTATACTGTGTGGGGGCCACTATGCAGCAGATTATACTGTGTGGGGACCACTGTGCAGCAGATTATACTGTGTGGGGACCACTGTGGAGCAGATTATACTGTGTGGGGACCACTATGCAGCAGATTATACTGTGTGGGGACCACTGTGCAGCTGATTATACTGTGTGGGGACCACTGTGCAGCTGATTATACTGTGTGGGGGTCACTGTGCAGCTGATTATACTGTGTGGGGGCCACTGTGAAGCAGATTATACTGTGTGGAGGCCACTGTGGAGCAATTATACTGTGCGGGGGGCCACTGTGCAGCAGATTATACTGTGTAGGGGCCACTGTCCAGCAGATTATACTGTGTGGGGGTCACTGTGGAGCAGATTATACTGTGTGGGGGTCACTGTGGAGCAGATTATACTGTGCGGGGGTCACTGTGGAGCAGATTATACTGTGTGGGGACCACTGTGAAGCAGATTATACTGTGTGGGGCTTACAGTGGAGCAGATTATACTGTGTGGGGGTCACTGTGGAGCAGAAAGCTCTATAAAGCCCCATTCGAATGATCATATTTTGCAGGTCTGTAATTGTGTGCAATTGTGGATCCGCATATTATTAAGGTTAAATTCCTGTGTTGGCACTTTGTGATAGATTAGTGGGTTTTGGGTTGCAGTTTGGGCACTCGGTCTCTAAAAGGTTCTCCATCACTGCTCTAGACCACCAGGTACATGAAACATCCTAGATGACCAGGGATATCTCAGAATACACCCTAGACCACCAGGGACATGAAGCATCCTAGATGACTAGAGATATTACAGAATATTCCCTGGACCAGCAGACAATATAATAAACCCTCTAGCCCACCAGGGACATGAAACATCGTAGATGACCAGGGATATATTACAGGATACACTCATGCTGGGGGTTGCAGTATTGCCACAGCCGGCTGAGACATGGACTATTTCCTATCAGACCTCGTAAGACGTTCCTGTTTGTAGAAGTTTTGAATGTTTTTGACTTTGCTTTCTTTGTAGTTTCCCCTCCCGCAGGAGTCTGTGGTAATTTTCTCTCGGAGTTGATGCAGCGCAGTTTTACTGCGGATATAAAATCAATGGAGGGAGACAATCCGAGCGCTCAGACACTTTCCCACCTATTAAACCACCGATCGGCTTTTTGTTTGCAAATGTATCAGGCCGATGGCTCAGCCGCCAATTACCGAAGTGTCGCAGCCGGCGCGACTTTATGGTCGTCCACGGACTTGTTCATTTTGATGTAAGTTCAGAAAGAAACACTACAGGAAGCGGCCATTATTTCTACCGTCTGCAGAGTCTTAAAGGGACAGGACACCTTAAAGGGTAAAACTGAAATGCAGTGAAGGGAATGGGACTCATCTCTGCCCTCGCTGTAGGCCTCAGAAATTACAGAGTTGCAAGCTAAATATGATGATAAGTTGCTACCCGGAAACAGTCAACAAGATGCCGTTGACTGATCTATCTACATTACATGCAAGGATACGCAAACAAGCTATGTACATGCAACTCAGACTTTGGGGTTAAATATCATCATGGGTTCGTGATTTAATACATTGATATTAAAAATGAATTTTTTTTTGCCAAGATCCATAATCAGCAATCAACCTGCTTGATGATGGTTTCCATATTTTCATGTTGTTCTTGCGGAGAATGTTTGGTGCAGATCTTTCCCACCTCAGTAATCGGGTATATAGTAAGATACAAGTGAGCTGTGTCCTACCAATGATCAGGGGTACAGTCGAAACGAGTGAAGCAGAGATCCAATGGTCAGGTCCGTAGGTCACGTGAGCCCCTTACCTTGTAGCCAAGTAGTCGTACCCTCCACCACGCAGGTGCCACGTAAGGCTTTATCTGCAGAGATTTCCCCTACAATAAGCTCAACCTGGCAGATAACATGGTACCAGCATCCACCACTAGGAGGAGCTAACGAGTCTGCCGTATACAGTGATATTAGGATGTAGTAGGGTTTCCCTAGTGGTGGCCGCAGGTAGCCACTACATTATACACTGTATACTACTACCTATAGATGTTGTAATTTTATGATAAGCCGGAAAGTGATGTGGGCAAAACCATTGCACACCCAACTTCTGAGCTGGACATCTGCATAGATCAACTGGATTAAAGGGGTTCCAAAGGATATATAGTGCTCCAGTCACCCATATATCAGACCCCGTTAAAGGAGACAGTAGCTGTTCCCCATGGACATAGTATTTTATTGTTCATTAACTCCTTAAATGCAAAATTTGAGCAACTTTCTATATAATTTGTCGAAAAAATTCCAACCATATTGCTGCCGTAGAGCCTGTGTAACTCCTATACTTAGCCGGCTGTTCTGCTGAAATACAAGGAGCATATCATTTCTGGCTAGTTCAGGACCACGAGAAAATTCTAGACAACGAAGACTTTGTAAACTGAACATCAGTACATCTAAAAATGAAGGAAGTAAAGGAGACGGCAGCTTAAAAATTAGCGCAACTTTTTACTTGAAGGTGACCACGAACATATGTAAAAATCATATTCTCCCCATGTAAGTATGGCACACGGGGACAGCTTTTTCGATGTTCCAATCACTCACTTCAATGACAATATCGTCCTGCCCAGAAATCAGAAAATATAGGCGCCCCTTTAATCCCACTCCCAAAATGGCTCCTCCCAGTAAAGTAGCCATCACCTTGGTTCAAAGATTGTGCTTGGTCTTTGACATATACTTACCACTTTACATACATTGGCACGGGCTCAACCTAACTTGCACAGACAGTGACTTGATTTCCAATCTTTGGACCTCCCCTTTAAATTTTTGATTTTTTTTTTTTTTTAATTTCAATCCATTAATTTTTTTTTTTTTTAATTTTCAAAACATTCAGTATTCACCGACAGTTTTTATTCAACTTTTGCTTGTCGAGCGTAAAAATAATAAAATTAAAAGAAAAAGATAAGTAATTACCACAGGTTTAGACTACATCACTAATCCTAGAAAATGGATTTTTTTTTTCCTCCTTTAATACCGGCAACATATTCGTACCCGGTAGAGTAAAACGTCTCCGGCGACCGCCGCTGGAGTCTAGTACAATGGTACAGTCCGCTTCTGATCCAACGTGTGATTCGCCGCCATCAATGTCTATGACTGTAAACAGTAACCACTTAACTTGCCCGAAAAAAAAAAAAAAATTCCAAAAATTTCCTAAATACATTGTCTACATCTGTCGAGCTGTACAGCAATTTATTAAATGTACAAAGGTGAATCGGAGGATGACGTGGCGATTCTTCTGTGCTTTACGGGACCTAGCTGTAGGCGGAGGGGGGCAATTTTGAGGGTTGGTGGTGGCGAGCCGGGTCGGAGGGTCGAGCATGGACGTTGGGGTTGGCAGTTTTGTGCGTTGCGATCTCCAGTGTGGGCTGAGAGTCCAAAGCCTTTGCTTTGAGTTTGAGAGTCCGGTGAGTGTTTTGGGGAAAAAAAACAAAAACATACGGGAAATTTTTGGAATCAGAAGAGGGTCAAACACGAATCGAGCCGCCATCTTGGTAAAGCTTCACCACACAAATGTAAAATATTTGCATGGCAAAAAAAAAACAAACCTAAAAACAACCCCTTAAAATTCTAATTTACAGAAAATAAAAAACCCCACTGGACAGTCATCTCCTTCAGTGTATCCTGGGATTTTTTGAGTACTTATGGTCCTAGAGTTCAACTTTTTCCGTTTTTTTTTATTTAAGACTAGAGAATACTTGAGGCAACGTCTTGGAAGCAAGACATCGGGAAGACGCCCCTTTCCGTGGTGGACGGGATCCGACGACGTCTTCAAATAAACTTGAAGCATTTCGTCTTGTCGTGGGGAAGCCGAGTCTTGAAGAGAACGGAGTCCACGCGGAACTGGGTGTATAAGAGCGGCATGTAGCCATACACCTTAACGAAAAAGTTAATGCATTTGTGTCGCTCGTGGAAGTGCGAGTCGTCGTGGGAGAGAGCCTGAGGGCAGCCGGGGCAGCGGAAGGTCCAGCGGGAGGTCACCTGTAATAATCGGTAAAATTACTGTCATCAGTACATAGCTTTGTTCAGTAGTCCCTCCCACTTGTCTAAACTCCGCCCATTCTCAGATAAACACTAATAAATCCATTTCTATAGCTGTAGAAGTCAGGCAGAGTTTGTAAACGTGTTCCTTTAACACGACAGATTCTGGAATCCCAATAACCCGGATTTAGAGACGACGGGAGATCGCCTTTAAATGACGACAAAAACATTCATGGGAATGAACTAAGATCTCTGCTTGCTATCTTTGAATGAATCTAAAAGGGACAAAAGGGAGGAGGCCATTATAGAGTGGACGGACAAAAGGGAGGAGGCCATTATAGAGTGAACGGACAAAAGGGAGGAGGCCATTATAGTGTGGACGGACAAAAGGGAGGAGGCCATTATAGTGTGGACGGACAAAAAGGAGGGGGCCATTAGTGTGGACGGACAAAAGGGAGGAGGCCATTATAGAGTGGACAGACAAAAGGGAGGAGGCCATTATAGAGTGGACGGACAAAAGGGAGGAGGCCATTATAGAGTGGAGGGAGAAAAGGGAGGGGGCCATTATAGTGTGGAGGGAAAAAAGGGAGGAGGCCATTATAGTGAGGAGGGAGAAAAGGGAGGAGGCCATTATAGAGTGGAGGGAGAAAAGGGAGGAGGCCATTATAGTGAGGAGGGAGAAAAGGGAGGAGGCCATTATAGAGTGGAGGGAGAAAAGGGAGGAGGCCATTATAGTGAGGAGGGAGAAAAGGGAGGAGGCCATTATACTGCTGGGGGCCATTATAGTGTGGAAGGACAAAAGGGAGGAGGCCATTATAGTGTTGATGGACAAAAGGGAAGAGGCCATTATAGTGAGGAGGGATTAGGGGGGGGGGGGGGCATTATAGAGTGGAGGGAGAAAAGGGAGGAGGCCATTATAGTGAGGAGGGAACATAAGGGAGGAGGCCATTATGCTGCTGGGGGCCATTATGGTGTGGAAGGACAAAAGGGAGGAGGCCATCATAGTGAGGAGGGATTAGGGGGGCATTATAGAGTGGAGGGAGAAAAGGGAGGAGGCCATTATTGAGTGGAGGGAGAAAAGGGAGGAGGCCATTATAGTGAGGAGGGAATATAAGGGGGGGGGGCATTATAGAGTGGACGGACAAAAGGGAGGGGGCCATTATAGTGAGGAGGGAGAAAAGGGAGGAGGCCATTATAGTGTGGACGGACAAAAGGGAGGAGGCCATTATAGAGTGGACAGACAAAAAGGAGGAGGCCATTATAGTGAGGAGCGAATATAAAGGGGGGGGGGGGCCATTATAGAGTGGAGGGAGAAAAGGGAGGAGGCCATTACAGTGAGGAGGGTGTATAAGGGGCCATTATAGAGTGGATAGACAAAAAGGAGAGGGTCATTATATTGGGGGGCCTTATAGTGTGCAAGGACAAAAGGAAGTTGTCAGTGTGGGGGGACAAAAAGGAGGGGGCAATTATATAGCATGGAGGAACAAAAAGTAGGAAGAGGCAGAACTACTTTTTCATCATCTGCATTGAAGCAAAGGGCCTGCCAGCAAACAAACTACAACTAAGGAGGAGGCCAGGAGACAAAGCTCCTTGTAGGATGTGGAGATCTTACGATTTGGCCTCCATTAGGAGAAGTAATGATGCAGCAGTTTTGCAGCTCGATGCTGAAATGATCTGGAGCGAGAGAGGATAAATCCTCCCTGGTGGGCGCAGAGGGCGGCCATCCCTCCCGGCTCAGACCTGGACACCTGCCCGGCAGCCGCTGCTTCAGTCAATTACAAAGTATTTACATGCATTAGGGAGCTGTAAGCAGGCGGCGAGCGGGGAGCGACAGAAATAGCGCAGTGATGGCGGGCGGTCAATAAGCCTTCGTGCACACGATGGGGAGCAGGGAACGCCGGCACTCACCTTGATGGGAGGTTTCCTGGTGATGTGGGAGACCAGGAAGTTCATGGCGATGTCCTCGCAGTTGATATACTCGTCCACCATGTCCCGGATAGCTTGTGGCATAACGTAGGAGTATAGATAGGCGTAGTACTGGGGGAGGAGACGGCAGACGGTCAGCTAGCTGGTATGAAACATGGGGAGGGGTCTCCAGGGATAGAAAGCTGCCCCATAAATTTGGGCTGGACAAGTCTTACAACCCCCACATACCTTGTGAAAGAAGGCGGCTCCGGTCAGCACCATGGACAGCTCACATGAGTAGTTGGAGTTGTAGAGCCAGGACTGGTGGGGGATGTCCCAGGCATGGTAGCGTCCAGGGAAGCCCACAATGCGGTCTCTGGCCTCTCTCCAGACCCTACAGAGAAGACAGGACACGTGATACATTGTATGTACAGTCCGTGATACAATACACAACATACCCTCCACCCATATACATTGCAGCCCCCGCCATCTATACATACAATATACGGCACCCCCCCATCCATGTACACAATATACAGCTCCCCCTCTTCTCATATACATCTTCAGTATACCGTATATTCATCTCAGGCAAGGCCCCAAGAACCAAGGCGCGGACGAGGAGCTCATTACAGATATTAATGGCCGCCGCTCTCCTCAGACTATCGTTAGGATGATATGTTATGGAGATGAGATATCAGGACGGTTTCCGTAGGCTCTCAGCTACGGGCAGATATAAATAATGAGCTTCGTGCAGTACCGGGGGGAGTCAGGTCTGAACACTGGCATGGGGTCTCCATAGATTACCGTACAGCTGGTTACCCTGTGTGGTCAGCCATCATACACCGCTATATACTAAACCAGCTGTACGGTCTGCGGCCAGGGCTGGTGTCAGCGCACAATACAGCGTCGCTTTATCATCAGTCAGGGGGCCAACTATCAGGAGCCAGCAGATAGTAGGAATGAAGGGTGCACAGCGCTACGGGCCAAGTCACAGAGTTATTCCTATATTGTGGTGGCCTGATAACCCTCAGCACAGGGAATGGACAACACTCCAGGAAACAACCAAAAGGGCCACAGTACAAGAGCCGGGGCCCCTGTATCCTCAGGACTGGGAACAGCTGGGAGAAAAGGAAGAAGGAGGAGGAAGGAGGGAAGACCGAGAACAAAGGAAGGAGGAGAAGGACAAAGGAAGGAGGACAAAGGAAGGAGGACAGAGGACAAAGGAAGGAGGACAGAGGACAAAGGAAGGAGGACAGTGGTCAAAGGAAGGAGGACAGTGGACAAAGGAAGAAGGGAGGAGGACAGTGGACAAAGGAAGAAGGAAGGAGGAGGAAGGAAGGAGGAGGAAGGAGGACAAAGGAAGAAGGAAGGAGGACAAAGGAAGAAGGAAGGAGGACAAAGGAAGAAGGAAGGAGGACAAAGGAAGAAGGAAGGAGGACAAAGGAAGAAGGAAGGAGGACAAAGGAAGAAGGGATGAGGACAGTGGACAAAGGAAGAAGGAGAAGGACAAAGGAGGGAAGAGAAGGACAAAAGAAGAAGGAGAAGGACAAAGGAAGAAGGAAGGAGGACAAAGGAAGAAGGGAGGACAGTGGACAAAGGAAGAAGAAAGGAGGACAAAGGAAGAAGGAGGACAAAGGAAGAAGAAAGGAGGACAGAGGACAAAGGAAGAAGGAGGAGAACAAAGGAAGGAGGACAGTGGACAAAGGAAAGAGGACAAAGGAGGGAAGGAGGAGGATAGAGGACAAAGAGAGAAGGAAGAGAACAAAGGAAGGAGGACAGTGGACAAGGGAAAAAGGAAGGAGGACAGAGGACAAAGGAAGAAGGAGGACAGAGGACAAAGGAAGAAGGAGAACAGAGACAAAGGAAGAAGGAAAGAGGACAGGGGAAGAAGGGGTAGGACAGAGGAAGAGGGAAAGAGGACAGGGGAAGAAGGAGGAGGAGGAAGGACAGAACAAAGGAAGAAAAGGTGAAGAGAGGAAGGAAGAAAAAGAGGACAGAGGAAGGAAGGAAGAAAGAAAGAGGACAAAGGAAGGAAGGAAGGAAAAGAAACAGGAAGAAGAGTAGGAACAGAAAAAGCTGAGAAAAAGACAAGAAGGGAGCAGAGAGGAAGCAGAAGATGATGACATGGGAGGAGAAAAAACAGAAAACCAGGCAACATGGTGGCTCAGTGGTTAGCACTACTGATGAGTGAATAGTATTCGAATCTATTTGTCGAATACCTCCGCTCCCATAGGCATGCATGTACGCAGCTGAACACCAAGGGGTTAAGTGCCGGCTGCTTACATGCATTTCTATGGAGCGAGGTATTCTAATCTACTATTCGAATCTACACTAGTTAGCCTTGCAGCCCTGGAGTCCTGGGTTCAAATCCTGCCAAGGACAAAAACATCTGCAAGGAGTTTGTATGTTCTCCCAGTGTTTGTGTGGATTTCCTCCCATACTCCACAGACATACTGATAGAGAAAAATGTACATTGTGATCTCTACATGGGGCTCATAATCTACATTAAAAACAAAACAAAACAAACAAAAACTACAGAATGAGGAGGAGAAAGTAAGAAGAGAAGACAAGACAAAAAAAGAAAAAGCGGAGAAGAGGAGAAGGAAAGAAAAGCGGAGAAGAGGAGAAGGAAAGAAAAGCGAGGATGAGGAGGAAAATCAGGCGGAGAAGATCAGGTGGTCAGGTAATAATGAGCACTTCAGGGTGGGATGTGTTGGTTGCTGCAGCAGTGATACCTGACATGACCTGTAGACAGAGGTGGCGCTCTTTCTGGAATAAAGCAGTCATATTGCTCTAACCCTGAACAGCCGGTTTGCAGCAGTGCAGCCTCTTCACGTCTCCCACCCCTCACCATGTCTTACCCCGCACCTCTGGATCCTGGAACTACAACCAGATATTTGTCTATAATTAGATAACATTAACCCTCTCTGTGCTGGAAGCGAGTTATTTACTCAGTACTGCTGCCGAATCATCCCATGGGGCCTCGTGTCCTTGCCCCCTGGCTATGTGCGCGGTTACGATGCCTCCTCCTCCTCTCTAACACAATATAACTTTTATTCTGCAGAAAAACAACGCCTCTGGCAGAGTCGGCCTCCGCGCCGCCATGTTTATATCACCCACACAGCGCTGGCAGCAAGATTTTATGGCTGAAGGTAATTTCAACACAAAAAGTTGCAACACCTGGCAGTGAGCTGTCTACTGTACAGACATGTCCACGGGGAATCTAGAGTATGGCGTCTGTGCTCATAGGATATAGAGGGCTGCACCGCTGAGGCTTCACCACTAGAGGGCGGCACAGATTCTCAGTGTAAGGGACATGAATGTAAGGAAAATAACTTCTCCTCATCTATGTATACAAAGGAGAGATAGCAGGGGTGTAATATATCACTAGGGCAAGAGGAGGCGCTCCTGTGCCAGGACACTGAGCATAGAAGAATTGATGCTTCCATTGCATGCAGAATTAGAAATAAGGGTCTGCCAGTGTACAACTACCATTTATACAAGATCCAGAGCTGAAATCTAACAGCAACTAGCATAATAGTGAGCGCAGCTCTGGAGTATAATACAGGATAAGTAATATAATGTATGTACACAGTGACTGTACTAGCAGAATAGTGAGCGCAGCTCTGGAGTATAATACAGGATAAGTAATGTAATGTATGTACACAGTGACTGCACCAGCAGAATAGTGAGCGCAGCTCTGGAGTATAATACAGGATAAGTAATGTAATGTATGTACACAGTGACTGCACCAGCAGAATAGTGAGCGCAGCTCTGGAGTATAATACAGGATAAGTAATGTAATGTATGTACACAGTGACTGTACCAGCAGAATAGTGAGCACTGCTCTGGAGTATAATACAGTATATAACTCAGGATCAGTACAGGATAAGTAATGTAATGTATGTACACAGTGACTGTACCAGCAGAATAGTGAGCGCAGCTCTGGAGTATAATACAGGATAAGTAATGTAATGTATGTACACAGTGACTGCACCAGCAGAATAGTGAGCACTGCTCTGGAGTATAATACAGGATAAGTAATATAATGTATGTACACAGTGACTGTACCAGCAGAATAGTGAGCGCAGCTCTGGAGTATAATACAGGATAAGTAATATAATGTATGTACACAGTGACTGTACCAGCAGAATAGTGAGCGCAGCTCTGGAGTATAATACAGGATGTAACTCAGGATCAGTACAGGATAAGTAATGTAATGTATGTACACAGTGACTGCACCAGCAGAATAGTGAGCGCAGCTCTGCAGTATAATACAGGATAAGTAATGTAATGTATGTACACAGTGACTGCACCAGCAGAATAGTGAGCACAGCTCTGGAGTATAATACAGGATAAGTAATGTAATGTATGTACACAGTGACTGTACCAGCAGAATAGTGAGCACAGCTCTGGAGTATAATACAGGATAAGTAATGTAATGTATGTACACAGTGACTGCACCAGCAGAATAGTGAGCGCAGCTCTGGAGTATAATACAGGATAAGTAATGTAATGTATGTACACAGTGACTGTACCAGCAGAATAGTGAGCGCAGCTCTGGAGTATAATACAGGATGTAACTCAGGATCAGTACAGGATAAGTAATGTAATGTATGTACACAGTGACTGTACCAGCAGAATAGTGAGCGCAGCTCTGCAGTATAATACAGGATAAGTAATATAATGTATGTACACAGTGACTGTACCAGCAGAATAGTGAGTGCAGCTCTGGAGTATAATACAGGATAAGTAATGTAATGTAATGTATATATACAGTGAGAGTACCAGCAGAATAGTGAGCGCAGCTCTGGAGTATAATACAGGATAAGTAATGTAATGTAATGTATGTACACAGTGACTGCACCAGCAGAATAGTGAGCGCAGCTCTGGAGTATAATACAGGATGTAACTTAGGATCAGTACAGAGCATGTAACAGACAATATAACACATCAGGCCAGGTCTGAACAAGGAACTTACCGGAAGCCAAACATGATCTCATCGTGCCGGAGGTGAGCGTCATCATCAATGGAGAGCACGGCCTCGGTCTCGATCTCATCCCAGGGAAGGAAGCGATTATTAAGACTGTTCTTCTCTGTACGCACCACCTGTAGGAGGAGGATAATGCCGTCACATCACATGGCACATATCACACACTGCTCAGAACAACACACAATAAAGACAACCTCTATGGAAACCATAACAATAACCACGTACAGGTACACGCAGCAAAATACAGATATACTGGTGGCTTCAAAGCCACAAACATGGTGACGGGTTCCTTGTAAATGTATATATAATGTATCTATTGTCCTCTGTTATCCGTTCTCTGTTGACCATAGGACGGGTGTATTTCACCTTTGAGGTTGTGGAGAGGCTGCTTGTAAGACAGCTACGTATTGTTCTCCGTTATCAGCCATTCCAGGTCATAGAAAAGCTGAGTGCGGGGCCTGTCCTATAGCTTGCAGTCAATGCTGCATACTCTCCTGTGTGTACGAGGCTCTACATCATATAGGCAGCAGTCACGGCGTAGGCAAGTTTGATATTGGCATGAAGTGCCCCCTCCGTGCCGCGTGGCTGGGGGATGTAATTATGTCAGCGATAGGGGGGGTGCGCTATCAGCTCTGCACAGACTCTATATATATGTTAAACACACAGATTCGCTTCTCATCGCCAGGAGCCTGCACGTGCGAGCGTGACTTCACTCCAAACTTATCTACTACAGGAGGACGAGGTCCGGCGGCGGGCAGCGCGGTGCACGGGGGAAGACTCCAATACTCCCTGGAGAGTCAGTCAGGGGGCAGACGTGCCAAGCCTCACTACGGCCCAGTCTTATCCAATCCAGTCACCGGTGTTCAATAATTCAATAGTATAAGTGAGTCTAAGAACCTTATCAGAGAAAAATGCTCCCTTCTCCACTTCTCCGACTCCTTTTTTCCCTCCCCTCCCTCCTAAATTGATACTTAATCTCAATTCTTGCGGAATCCATCTTTGTCACCCGAGTCACAGAGGTGTCATATTACAGGTGCCATAGAAGTCTATGGATAGAAGAGGAATAGATAATCTGCTGCAAGCAAGAGTAAGTTTTCTAGCAAACCTTCAACCGAAGTATTAGGTGTAAGGGGAGGTGTGAAGCAGATTGTGTATATCTGGCCTTACATATGACTTGTGCTCCCCAGTAGTCAGAACAGAACTTGCAATAGGTATCACAGCGGTGCCATCAAATAATAGTAAAAATGGTCTCATCCCTTAGTAGTAGGGGGTGGTATAGAGCAATATCAGTACCCCACCATGCAAAATCTACACATACTTTGCCATGGTCTGACTCATCCATCTTTCCTCCCATTCCCCCTACTAGTCACAGCAGAGCCCTCATTATGTGCTTAGGAGTTCTATAACCCCCTCAATCCCATGCCGAATACTTTCTTGGCCGTGATGTGATTCTTGGATGGGTAGAGAACACCTATCCTCCCTCCCATTCCCCCTACTAGTCACAGCAGAGCCCTCATTATGTGCTTAGGAGTTCTATAACCCCCTCAATCCCATGCCGAATACTTTCTTGGCCATGATGTGATTCTTGGATGGGTAGAGAACACCTCTCCTCCCTCCCATTCCCCCTACTAGTCACAGCAGAGTCCTCATTATGTGCTTAGGAGTTCTATATGCCCCTCAATCCCATGCCGAATGCTTTCTTGGCCATGATGTGATTCTTGGATGGGTAGAGAACAGCTATTCTCCCTCCCACTACCCCTACTAGTCACTGCAGAATATCATAGTCATATATCCCCACCCAATCCCATAACAGCCACTATCTTTGCCATGGTGTGACTCCCCTAAGCAGTCATAGCAGGACCCACCCCATGTAGTTATATAACCTTCAATCCCGACCACCTATTTCCCCCCCACAACCACCTATTCCCACAATTCCTTCCCAGTAGTCACAGCGTAGTTGCAAGATTTTCACCCTATCTGAAGGCAAGACAGTCAGGACTTTAACCCTATCCCATCTCTTCTGGATGTATTAACCATAATTTTGCGAAAATAAAATGGAGAGTTCCTTTAAGTTATCTCAGACTTCCCAGAAATCTGGCCGTGACAGTACAGGCCTTAGGGTCTCCTTAGTTTGGGCACAGAACTGATCTGCCATTTATTCCACCTCTTCCTATAACAAGCCATACAAGTCCGTGAGCGGCAGGAATAAGGTAGCAGGATTCCCACAGCGGAGAAGCATAGCTGGGGGGTAGAGGCGGGAGACCGTGCGGAAAGGTAACGGGCGTGTAGCGGCAGGTTAGCAATAAGAGCCGGCGCTGAGATTTATTGACCTGGAATGACACAGGACTGATGTGAGGAATGCAGCAAAACGCGTCAGACACAAGAACAAAGGGGACGGAGCGAGAGCCAGGAGGAGGAAAAAGCCGTATACATGGCAGGGACTTATATCTGCTACCGGTCAGTGACAAGAACATACAAAACCTGCCCTGATGTCCACCGATGCACTGTAACAAACTCTTTATTCAATGCATATAATAGGCCCGGTTCACATCTGCGTTCGGGTTTCCGGGAAACCTAATCCCCATACAGAGGTTGTTACCTAACCTGCAGACCCCATAGACTAGAATGGGGTCTGTTCAGTTTCTGGGGTCCGTGCAAGACTTACAACTCTGCATTTTTCATGAGGAGAGGGGACCGGAAAGGCCCAAATGCAGATGTGAACGGACCCTTAAAGAAAGACGGGCTCTACTATTATAAGATCTTCAGGAATCCTGGTGCTGGTAATATCAGATAACTGGGAATCCCTCCTATGATAAATGCCAGTCTTCTGATACCCAGCTCACACGGCCAGGCAAATCTACAGCCTTGTACAGTAGTTAGCCCATAGGTGCAGCAGACATAGGTCATTGGTGGATTACCCTCTGCTGCCGCCCTGCAGGACACGTTGACCCTCTGCTGCCGCCCTGCAGGACACGGTGACCCTCTGCTGCCGCCCTGCAGGACACTGTGACCCTCTGCTGCCGCCCTGCAGGACACTGTGACCCTCTGCTGCCGCCCTGCAGGACACTATGACCCTCTGCTGCCGCCCTGCACGACACTGTGACCCTCTGCTGCCGCCCTGCAGGACACTATGACCCTCTGCTGCCGCCCTGCAGGACACGGTGACCCTCTGCTGCCGCCCTGCAGGACACTATGGCCCTCTGCTGACGCCCTGCACGACACTATGGCCCTCTGCTGCCGCCCTGCACGACACTGTGACCCTCTGCTGCCGCCCTGCAGGACACTATGACCCTCTGCTGCCGCCCTGCAGGACACTATGACCCTCTGCTGCCGCCCTGCAGGACACTATGACCCTCTGCTGCCGCCCTGCAGGACACTGTGACCCTCTGCTGCCGCCCTGCAGGACACTATGACCCTCTGCTGCCGCCCTGCAGGACACTGTGACCCTCTGCTGCCGCCCTGCAGGACACTATGGCCCTCTGCTGACGCCCTGCACGACACTATGGCCCTCTGCTGCCGCCCTGCACGACACTGTGACCCTCTGCTGCCGCCCTGCAGGACACTATGACCCTCTGCTGCCGCCCTGCAGGACACTGTGACCCTCTGCTGCCGCCCTGCAGGACACTATGGCCCTCTGCTGCCGCCCTGCAGGACACTGTGACCCTCTGCTGCCGCCCTACAGGACACTGTGACCCTCTGCTGCCGCCCTGCAGGACACTATGGCCCTCTGCTGCCGCCCTGCAGGACACTGTGACCCTCTGCTGCCGCCCTGCAGGACACTATGACCTACTGTTGCCGCCCTGCAGGACGCGACGACCCTCTGCTGCCGCCCTGCAGGACACTATGACCCTCTGCTGCCGCCCTGCAGGACACTGTGACCCTCTGCTGCCGCCCTGCAGGACACGTTGACCCTCTGCTGCCGCCCTGCAGGACACTGTGACCCTCTGCTGCCGCCCTGCAGGACACGTTGACCCTCTGCTGCCGCCCTGCAGGACACTGTGACCCTCTGCTGCCGCCCTGCAGGACACGTTGACCCTCTGCTGCCACCTTGCAGGACGCGACGACCCTCTGCTGCCGCCCAGCAGGATGCGATGACCCTCTGCTGCCGCCCTGCAGGACACTATGACCCTCTGCTGCCGCCCTGCAGGACACTATGACCCTCTGCTGCCGCCCTGCAGGACACTATGACCCTCTGCTGCCGCCCAGCAGGATGCGATGACCCTCTGCTGCCGCCCTGCAGGACACTATGACCCTCTGCTGCCGCCCTGCAGGACACTATGACCCTCTGCTGCCGCCCTGCAGGACACTATGACCCTCTGCTGCCGCCCTGTAGAAAAGGATTATCCCATTCCTGCCTTGTATGATATGAATACTCTTCTGCCCCGTAGGATATGAGTTCCCTCCGCTCCCGCCCGCTGGCACAGGTCTCTATACCCAAGCTCTACAAGCAATGGCTTTTATTAAAACTAAGCGAGAGCAGGAGCCGCCACTTCAGCAGGGGATAAGCGTGTCAGTGACATTGTGCTGATCCCGGCATCTTCGCGCTGGCCCCGGTGGACGGCGTGCCTCGGGCATCATGTGACAGCGCTGCCTGGCATCTCCAGCAGTAAGGAGGGGAGGGGGGGGGGGGGGGGGGGGCGGGCCATTGGGCGCTCCTCGTCCCTGGTAATCTGCCTAATTCATATTACTGATAGGAGACCAAGCCAAAACCTCCCCCGGCAGGAAACCCTCCTGCCCATTCACAAAATCCTCAGCGCTGATAGTGATTAAGATCACACAGCTTTCCTAAAGTCCCAATAAATCAACAAATACTTGCACTGGCGTATATATATATATATATATATATATATATATATATATATATATATATCCCATTCATGGCACATCAAACCTGAAGATACCGGTAGAGTCCACTAACCCTTAGCATGGCACACCTCTCCAGCACCACAGGGGTTAAACCAGAACCAGACATGTGAATCATGAATATTTGCAGAAGGTATATAAACATGGAGCGGAGGGAAAGGTCGCAGAGGTCGGTTATTGGCCCCATTACAGGCCACGTCATACAAGATACTAACTGCGGCCTATTCCTCTGCAGCCACGACCTCACACAATGGCGTAAGCTCAATGCCAGGAGATCACCGCATGTCGTCACAATATACCCAGGTAATGACATAACCGCTCAATGCCAGGAGAACATACAGGTACATGGTGCAGCGTATGCCGCAGATCTATAAACCAGTCCCATATAGGAAAGGTCACCCTACACCTGATGTGCGCCTCACTGCAGGACGTCCCCCCCCTCATTACCACTTCTACAGGAGCTGCTAAGACTGCAGAACCAGCAACTCCGCACATACATAACTAGTGTCATCTATCAAGCCCTACAAATAGCGCGGCCCCCCAGGTCTAGTGCACGTACAGAGAGCAATTAACATGGAGAATGCAGACCCCCCCCCCCCATCACATTATATAACCACCTAACTAACACAAGACTAAAGATAACCTGGAACTGTGACAGACCTGGCCGAGCATGCACACTGTTATATGATGTGCACCTATGAAGACTGCCAGAAGTACTACCAGTCTTCATAAATCTGCCCCACTCAGTTATATCCTGTATTATACTCCAGAGCTGCGCTCACTATTCTGCTGGTACAGTCACTGTGTACATACATTACATTACTTATCCTGTATTATACTCCAGAGCTGCGCTCACTATTCTGCTGGTACAGTCACTGTGTACATACATTACATTACTTATCCTGTATTATACTCCAGAGCTGCGCTCACTATTCTGCTGGTACAGTCACTGTGTACATACATTACATTACTTATCCTGTATTATACTCCAGAGCTGCGCTCACTATTCTGCTGGTACAGTCACTGTGTACATACATTACATTACTTATCCTGTATTATACTCCAGAGCTGCGCTCACTATTCTGCTGGTACAGTCACTGTGTACATACATTACATTACTTATCCTGTATTATACTCCAGAGCTGCGCTCACTATTCTGCTGGTACAGTCACTGTGTACATACATTACATTACTTATCCTGTATTATACTCCAGAGCTGCGCTCACTATTCTGCTGGTACAGTCACTGTGTACATACATTACATTACTTATCCTGTATTATACTCCAGAGCTGCGCTCACTATTCTGCTGGTACAGTCACTGTGTACATACATTACATTACTTATCCTGTATTATACTCCAGAGCTGCGCTCACTATTCTGCTGGTACAGTCACTGTGTACATACATTACATTACTTATCCTGTATTATACTCCAGAGCTGCGCTCACTATTCTGCTGGTACAGTCACTGTGTACATACATTACATTACTTATCCTGTATTATACTCCAGAGCTGCGCTCACTATTCTGCTGGTACAGTCACTGTGTACATACATTACTTATCCTGTATTATACTCCAGAGCTGCGCTCACTATTCTGCTGGTACAGTCACTGTGTACATACATTAATTACTTATCCTGTATTATACTCCAGAGCTGCGCTCACTATTCTGCTGGTACAGTCACTGTGTACATACATTACATTACTTATCCTGTATTATACTCCAGAGCTGCACTCACTATTCTGCATACATTACTAATGTCTTGCCATGTGTTATAGTTGTCAGGTGTGGATGGTAACCAGGCTTGCTGACTGTCGCTAGGAAGAACAATTCTAGGCACAAAAGTAGGACACTCTTAGAGGGACTCATCTCAGGTCGTCTTTAAATTTTTAAAGAGCTATCTGCACCACAGCAGTAACAAGAGTACAGTGTTATCTCCCTTGTGTCTATTGTGCTGCCCTAGCATACTTTGCATTGCTCTAGAACGATATGAAGCAAATGAGATAAAACAGACTCGAAATCACAACAGAATTCCACAATGTAATTAATAAATGTGTCTCATCTATTATAACCTGTACCTGACAGCCCCAACCTGGTCACACAAATCTCTTATGGAAATATTCCATTAATAATTCCTTGTTAAAAGTCACAAAACGAGAAAACTATAACTATAATACTGCTCCTATGTACAAGAATATAACTACTATAATACTACTCCTATGTACAAGAATATAACTACTATAATACTACCCCTATGTACAAGAATATAACTACTATAATACTGCTCCTATGTACAAGAATATAACTACTATAATACTGCTCCTATATACAAGAATATAACTACTATAATACTACTCCTATGTACAAGAATATAACTACTATAATACTACTCCTATGTACAAGAATATAACTACTATAATACTACTCCGATGTACAAGAATATAACTACTATAATACTACCCCCTATGTACAAGAATATAACTACTATAATACTACTCCTATGTACAAGAATATAACTACTATAATACTACTCCGATGTACAAGAATATAACTACTATAATACTACCCCCTATGTACAAGAATATAACTACTATAATACTGCTCCTATGTACAAGAATATAACTACTATAATACTACTCCTATGTACAAGAATATAACTACTATAATACTACCCCCTATGTACAAGAATATAACTACTATAATACTGCTCCTATGTACAAGAATATAACTACTATAATACTACTCCTATGTACAAGAATATAACTACTATAATACTACTCCTATGTACAAGAATATAACTACTATAATACTACTCCTATGTACAAGAATACAACTACTATAATACTACTCCTATGTACAAGAATATAACTACTATAATACTGCCCCTATGTACAAGAATATAACTACTCTAATACTGCTCCTATGTACAAGAATATAACTACTATAATACTACCTCCTATGTACAAGAATATAACTACTATAATACTACTCCTATGTACAAGAATATAACTACTATAATACTACTCCTATGTACAAGAATATAACTACTATAATACTACCTCCTATGTACAAGAATATAACTACTATATCAAATCAAATCAAAAAATGCTTTATTGGCACGTCCGGATAGGTATTTGGCATTGCCAAAGCTAGTAAAGTGGGTGGGTGGGGGGGGGGAGTTGGGTTGGGTGGGTGGTGGGTATGGGGGGGGGGGGTTCGGTTATAACAGTCCATGGAGTCTCATCTTCCTCTTCGTTGGTGACTGCTATATGGGGAGGTGGGTGGGGCGGGTGTTTTGGGATAAATATAACAGTCCATGGAGTCTCATCTTCCTCTTGTTTGGTGACAGCTGGACACGTATTGGGCAGCGATCTCCACAGTGGCCTCTTCTTCTCCCAGTAGGATGTAGAGTTTCCTCTTCTCGTCTGCAGATATGAAGTCTGGGATGTGGGCAGAGAGTCTTTGGTAGTAGACGGCCCTCATAGCTGAGTATTTGGTGCAGTGTAGCAGGAAGTGGGTCTCGTCTTCCAGGGCCCCCTGGTCACAGTGCTGGCACAGTCTCTTCTCCCGTGGCTTGTACGTCTGTCTGTATCGCCCCGTCTCTATCTCTAGGTTGTGGGCGCTCAGTCTGTATCGGCTCAGGGTCTGTCTGTGCTTGGGGTGGCGTATTCTCTCCAGGTAGGTGGCCATGGTGTAGTCCCTTTGTAGGGATTGGTACACGGTGAGTTTCTTGGAGTTATTTATTTCGTTTCTCCATTCTTCAATGTACTGCTCTCTGTTTGCCTCTGTGGTCGCCTTTATTTCGGCCTTGGTTATCATCTGTTGGAGTTTTTGGTTTGTGGTTGGCTGCTGTTTGGTTGTTGAATGTCTGGTTTGCTCAGGTGGCTTAGCCATGCTTGGTGGTGGTAGGAGTCAGGCTTGCTCCCCTGGATGTGTGCCTGGAAAGCTAGCGCCCTCTTCTGTATGGTGAGCCATAGGGGGAGTCTGCCTAGCTCTGCCCTGCAGGCTATGTTGGTGGTGTTGCGATGGACATGTAGCAGGTATTTGCAGAACTCCAGGTGGAAGTTCTCTGTTGGGCTGGAATCCCACCTTGACTGGTCTGGGTAGGTGGCTGGGCCCCAAACCTCACTGCCATAGAGAAGGATCGGGGAGATGACAGCGTCAAATATCTTCATCCAGACCCTCACCGGTGGTTTGAGGTGGTACAGTTGTCTTCTGATGGCGTAGAAGGTTCTGCAGGCTTTTGCTTTCAGGGTTTCTATTGCTGCTTTGAAGCTTCCTGATTGGCTGAGCTCCAGCCCCAGGTAGGTGTAGCTGTTGGTTTTCTCCAGTGTGGAGCCGTTCAGTGTGAATTGTGGGGTGGTGGAGGCTTTATTGTGGCCCTTCTTCTGGAATACCATGATTTTGGTCTTCTTCTGGTTGATGGGTAGGGCCCATGTGGTGCTGAATTTTTCCAGCACTGACAGGCTTTCTTGGAGGTCTTTCTCGGTGGGGGCCAGGAGTAGGAGGTCATCGGCGTATAGCAGGAACTTCACCTCTCGATTGTTCAGGGTGAGGCCTGGGATTTGTGAGGTCTCCAGGGCTGTAGCCAGTTCATTGATATAGATGTTGAAGAGCGTTGGGCTCAGGCTACAGCCTTGTCTGACCCCTCGGGCCTGTTGGAAGTATGCTGTCCTTTTCCCATTCACCTTCACACTGCACTGGTTTCCGGTGTAGGAGCTCTTGATGACGTCGTACGTTCTTCCTCCTATTCCACTCTCTAGGAGTTTTAGAAGTAGGCCTGGGTGCCATACTGAATCAAACGCCTTCTTAAAGTCCACGAAGCAGGCGAATATCTTGCCTCTTCTGGTGTTGTGGACGTGCGTCTTGATGAGGCTGTGCAGGGTGTAGATATGGTCTGTGGTGCGGTGGTTTGGCATGAACCCTGTTTGGCTCTTGCTGAGGACCCCGTGTTGTGTGAGGAAGGTGAGGATTCTGTTATTGATGATGCTGTTGAACAGTTTCCCTAGCGTGCTGCTGACGCAGATCCCTCTGTAGTTGTTGGGGTCATATTGGTCCCCATTCTTGTAGATGGGGGTTATGAGCCCTTTGTTCCAGTCTTCGGGGAAGTGTCCAGCATTGAGCACGAGGGTGAATAGCTTTGCCAGTGCCGCGTGTATTGCTGGAGGGCTGTATTTGATCATCTCTGGTAGGATGCCGTCAGGGCCACTGGCCTTTTTGCCTTTCAGCACGGCAATTCTTTCCTGTATATCTTTTATGGTGATTGGCGAGTCCAGAGGGTTCTGGAAGTCTTTGATGACTTTCTCCATGTCCCTCAGTTTGGTGATTATCTGTTGCTGTTCTGGAGTTAGTTCTTCTTCTGGGATGTTTTTGTAGAGACCTCTGAAGTAGTTGAGCCAGATATTGCCATTTTGGATGTGGAGAGAGTTTTTCTTGGGCTTTGTGCCCATGTGGTGCCAGGTCTCCCAGAATGAGCTGTCCTGGAGGGAGTCCTCTAGTTGCTCAATTTTGTGGGAGAGGTATCTCTGTTTCTTCTCTCTGAGGGTGCCCTTGTATTGCTTGCATAGATTGCTGTAGGCTTCCCTCACCTCCTTGTTGTTGGGGTCCCTGTGTTTTTGGTTGGAGGCTGTTCTTAGGGTATGGCGTAGTGCTTTGCAGTCGCTGTCGAACCATTTGTGGGACTGTTTGTTGGTTTGTCTTATGGGTTTGGTTCGTTTCAGGCCTGCTAGTTCTGCTGTGGTCTGTAGGATGTACTTGAGATCCTTCACAGCTCTGGTGACTCCCTGTTGGTCTGGCTGATAGTTGTTTGTATGGAAGTTTGTGAGCAGTGTCTTGATTTCGGGTCGGTTGGTTGCGTTGCTATATTCTATGGCCTGGTGGTTGGCCCATTTGAAATGTATTGGTAGGTTGTAGAGGCCGGACTGTTGGGGCTCATGTATGGGTGTTTTGTTCCTGGTTCTCATGTATAGTAGGATCTGGTTGTGGTCTGATAGATGGGAGTCAGGTGCGATTGTGAAGTCTTCAATGTCTGACAGGTCTGCGTCTGTAATGGCATAGTCCACCACGCTGTTGCCCACTTGAGAGTTTAGTGTGAAGCGTCCTCTGGGATCGCCTGTGGTACGTCCGTTTATTATGTACAGTCCTAGGCTTCGGCACATGTTCAGCAGTTGTCTCCCACTCTTGTTGACAATTCTGTCTTGGCTGTTTCTTCTTGTCTGTGTGGGTTCTGGGTGGTGGATCTCACTACCGTGCGTATGTGGGTTGTCGTCCGGGGGCAGGTAGTCTAACTCTGTGCCTGTCCTTGCATTCAGGTCTCCGCATATTAGTACTCTGCCTTTGGGTTGGAAGTGGACAGCTTCCCTTTGTAGGACCTCGTAAGTGTCGGGGTGGTGGTAGGGGGACCCTGGTGGGGGCATATATACTGCACAGAGATAGATGTCCTGCTGGCCGCTGAGGATGGAGCTGCTTATTTTTATCCATATGTGATTAGTTCCACGTTTGGTAGCTTTTACGTGTTCTTTGAGCTCCTCCTTGTACCATATTAGTATGCCTCCTGAGTGGCGGCCATGTTTGGTGGTCTTATTTTTCTGGGCGGGCACTGAGAATTCCTTGTAGCCCATGGGTGTTAGGGACTCGTCATCTGCCCGGGTCCATGTCTCTAGGAGGATTTGAATGTCTATGTTTTTTAGTCTGTCTATGAAGTCTGGATCTTTTGATTTAGATCCAAAGGCTGAGGCGTTCAGCCCTTGTATGTTCCAACTACTGATAGTTAGTGATTTCATCTTCAGTGTGTAAACCTTGTAATGAGCTGTCCTGCAGAGGACGGGCTGGGTTCTTGGTTGGTTGCAGTGTGGCCAGGTATTGGTTTATGTGCATTGCTGTTGTGGCCATTGTAGTAACCGCATGCTCTATTCTCTTTATTGTCTCTATGTTGGTGCTCTGGGTTGCTCTGGTTGGCTTTTTCTTGATAGGTGGCATCTTTGGGGGGTTCTGTCTTGGATATTGGCGGTTGTCGGGTATTATTTCCATGGTTCTTTGTCTTGTTTGTTGTCTAGGCCCGGGGGCTCTGTTGAGTACTAAGTCTTTGAATTCCTTCGCTAGGAGGCTGACGCCATGTTTATTGAGGTGTTTGTCATCATATAGGTGACGCTTATCTATGGAGGGGTGTTGTGCCAGGGTGATGCCTGATGTTTGTCTGATTCTGGTCGCCAGCTCTTTGTTGATCCCCATGATGGTAGCTTCAGAGATGTCTTCTCGTGGGAGCAGAGATGACAGGATGATACTACTGTCTGGGAACTGTTGCTTTGCTTTCTCTGCTAGTTGGACCAGTTGGCCCGCTGTCTGTTGGGGCTGGTCAGTGAGATCTTCTGTGCCTGTGTGTATGACAATGTGTTTCGGGGTAGTGAAGAAAGGCTTGCAAATGACGGTATTGGCTTTTTCAATGGTTGGGCTGTGGATTTTCTTGACTCTTTGCCGTGGGAAGAGCTTTCTTGTATTAATGTACTTGCCATTGGAGTCTATGATCAGGACTATATCTGGGTTTGAGGTTCTCGTTGTTTGGGTTCTCTCTGGCTCTATGTCTGGGGTGATGGGCAGTTCTGGGCTTTCTTGTGATGTGTGAGGCACTACTCCTATGTACAAGAATATAACTACTATAATACTACCTCCTATGTACAAGAATATAACTACTATAATACTGCTCCTATGTACAAGAATATAACTACTATAATACTGCTCCTATGTACAAGAATATAACTACTATAATACTACTCCTATGTACAAGAATATAACTACTATAATACTACTCCTATGTACAAGAATATAACTACTATAATACTGCCCTCTATGTACAAGAATATAACTACTATAATACTGCGCCTATGTACAAGAATATAACTACTATAATACTGCTCCTATGTACAATAATATAACTACTATAATACGGCCCCCTATGTACAAGAAAATAACTACTATAATACGGCTCCTATGTACAAGAATATAACTACTATAATACTACCTCCTATGTACAAGAATATAACTACTATAATACTACCTCCTATGTACAAGAATATAACTACTATAATACTGCTCCTATGTACAAGAATATAACTACTATAATACTGCTCCTATGTACAAGAATATAACTACTATAATACTGCTCCTATGTACAAGAATATAACTACTATAATACTGCTCCTATGTACAAGAATATAACTACTATAATACTGCTCCTATGTACAAGAATATAACTACTATAATACTACTCCTATGTACAAGAATATAACTACTATAATACTACTCCTATGTACAAGAATATAACTACTATAATACTGCCCCTATGTACAAGAATATAACTACTATAATATTACTCCTATGTACAAGAATATAACTACTATAATACTGCTCCTATGTACAAGAATATAACTACTATAATACTACTATGAACAAGAATATAACTACTATAATATTACTCCTATGTACAAGAATATAACTACAATAATACTACCTCCTATGTACAAGAATATAACTACTATAATACTGCTCCTATGTACAAGAATATAACTACTATAATACCGCTCCTATGTACAAGAATATAACTACTATAATACCACTCCTATGTACAAGAATATAACTACTATAATACTGCTCCTATGTACAAGAATATAACTACTATAATACTACTCCTATGTACAAGAATATAACTACTATAATACCGCTCCTATGTACAAGAATATAACTACTATAATATTACTCCTATGTACAAGAATATAACTACAATAATACTACCTCCTATGTACAAGAATATAACTACTATAATATTACTCCTATGTACAAGAATATAACTACAATAATACTACCTCCTATGTACAAGAATATAACTACTATAATACTGCTCCTATGTACAAGAATATAACTACTATAATACCGCTCCTATGTACAAGAATATAACTACTATAATACTACTCCTATGTACAAGAATATAACTACTATAATACTACTCCTATGTACAAGAATATAACAGCTATAATACTGCTCCTATGTACAAGAATATAACTACTATAATACTACATGCCATATAGATTGCAACCATTAAAGGTACAGTCTCCTTTAGCATTTCTGCGGCTGATGATGGTGTCTTCTTCCCGTCTTGCTTCTGGTGCCATCATATTCATGTGAGTACCTTCAGGGACTGCTCACTATTTATTATTTGAGGGTTGGGGGGGGGGGGGTGATGGTTTGTTCAGTACATTTCTTTAATACATCTTAAGCCACCGCCTGGTAATGAACATTTTGTGGCACATCCATATTCATTGTTTACCAGCTATAAATCTGCGCTGCGTCTGCTCGCTGCCGGCACGTCGCTCCTTCATGTGTCTTCAGCATAAATAATCTTGTTTTGATGTTGCAGTAAGTGGGGTGTCGGAGCGCCATCTCAGTCCCAGGCTGGAGCTAGGGGAGGGCGGGGGGATAACGAGCGGCGGGTGACGTGTCAATCATTACCGCCAGCCTTTAATTACGTCTCCTTACAGCTGACGAGCCATAAAGAAGCCTCATCTTGTGTCACCGGCAGAACGATTGTGTCAAATAATATGTCTAAGCGCCATTAACATTTATGCGGATGTAAAATAATGTGCATAATCCCAGGGTGCGCTAATAAAATATTTGGCTCCAATGCGGAAGATGATGAGAATTATCGCTGGCGACGCACCTGTGAGCCCAGGCCTTAAAGGGGTCCTCTGTTTTTTGCACACTCTACACTAGTTCGGAGGGTTGATTGAAAATAAGGTGAATATAAAGTGTTATCCTACCGGGACCCCCAGCGATTAGGACGATCAATGGTATTTAGGCCACGCCTCTTTTAGCGTGTGAATGTGTGTGGGGTGAACCTCGCAAGATTAGTTTCCAGAGGCTCACCTGGTGGTTTCGTTTGGACCAACCATGTCTGAACCATTACTGTGGGGCTTATGCAGACCAGGGCCTAGAATAATCAGAGGCTCTGGGAGAGGTGAGTAACTATAACAGTGTTACTCACCTCTCCCGGGTTCCGGCACAACCCCCTGTCCTCTTCAGACCTTCTGTTTGACATCAGGTCTGATCACACCCTCACGTGGGTCATCCACATCACAAAGTTTGTGTCCACCGTATGTGTCACGATGCTACAAAACCGCTGTCCCAAAGCAGAACTATGGAAATGAAGATGCTGGGGCAAATAGACAAAAGGGAGGGGCCTAAATAAAGGGGAGGAGCATGACATTTCACTGATCACAAAGGGAAATCAAGCTGCATGCCACTGATGAATGGTAACATAAATCAGTATTGGCAATATAACATGACAATGCAGTTATGCAGGGTCAATGAAAAGTTGGGTGGCCAGGAATATGACTAATACATGTTCCAGGTAGAGTCGTATATTCCAGGATGAAGCACAGCTGTATACACAGAGCATCGCTTACACATCACGTTACTTCCACAGCCTGGGGTATACATAACTTTCTCAGACATGCCGCAGGACACTGAAGTGCAGTATACGGTATATATACGCCTTACAGGATTCCACTGCAGCAGGTTGTACCACATACCTGACCCCGAGCTACACCACTGTGTACACAGGACACAATAGCAGCTGCGGCACCTTGTATGGCACCAATTATTTCCAATAAACCAGGAAAAAACTACTGTAAGTTTTTAAACCTCAAACAAAAGAATGAACAAACAAGGAAACAGTCAGCAAGCCTGTCATCAGATGCTTGTCCTGACAGTTCTGCTATCCCCTGTAATATAGGGATCTAAAGGAGAAATCCAGAGTCCTGCTGTGGCCCCTGCACTAGGTATAACTCAGTGTTAGTTCTGAGCGTGTCCCTTTAAGACGCACGAGGCGATGCTGTAAGACGCCCGACATCTGGGAGGCATCAGACAGATATAGCGCCATTCAGACATCATCTAAAATAGTGCACACACATACATGTCCGAGCTCAGAGAGCCGGAAATACTAAAAATACATGAGAGAGCAGCATTAATATAGACTGCAGAGACAGTAATATCAAAATATAGCTTATAATTAGACAGACGCGGGGAACACAATGTCCTGCAGTCAGTGCGGCCCCCGAGACCCTGCCAAACCCTGTGGACCTGTACAGGCACTACATAGTCCACAGCCAGGAGCTACCGCCTAACCAGTCATGTGTAACCTCCTGCTATATAGAGGCAATCTACTGCCTAGCCAGATACTTATTCTTGTACCTAGGGGCAGTATTATAGTAGTTATATTCTTGTACATAGGAGCAGTATTATAGAAGTTATATTCTTATACATAGGAGGTAGTATTATAGTAGTTATATTCTTGTACATAGGGGGCAGTATTATAGTAGTTATATTCTTGTACATAGGAGGTAGTATTATAGTAGTTATATTCTTGTACATAGGAGCAGTATTATACTAGTTATATTCTTGTACATAGGAGGTAGTATTATAGTAGTTATATTCTTGTACATAGGAACAGTATTATAGTAGTTATATTCTTGTACATAGGGGGCAGTATTATAGTAGTTATATTCTTGTACATAGGAGGTAGTATTATAGTAGTTATATTCTTGTACATAGGAGCAGTATTATACTAGTTATATTCTTGTACATAGGAGGTAGTATTATAGTAGTTATATTCTTGTACATAGGAGTAGTATTATAGTAGTTATATTCTTGTACATAGGAGCAGTATTATAGTAGTTATATTCTTGTACATAGGGGGCAGTATTATAGTAGTTATATTCTTGTACATAGGAGGTAGTATTATAGTAGTTATATTCTTGTACATAGGAGCAGTATTATACTAGTTATATTCTTGTACATAGGAGGTAGTATTATAGTAGTTATATTCTTGTACATAGGAGGTAGTATTATAGTAGTTATATTCTTGTACATAGGAGGTAGTATTATAGTAGTTATATTCTTGTACATAGGAGCAGTATTATAGTAGTTATATTCTTGTACATAGGAGGTAGTATTATAGTAGTTATATTCTTGTACATAGGAGGTAGTATTATAGTAGTTATATTCTTGTACATAGGAGGTAGTATTATAGTAGTTATATTCTTGTACATAGGAGGTAGTATTATAGTAGTTATATTCTTGTACATAGGAGCAGTATTATAGTAGTTATATTCTTGTACATAGGAGCAGTATTATAGTAGTTATATTCTTGTACATAGGAGGTAGTATTATAGTAGTTATATTCTTGTACATAGGAGCAGTATTATACTAGTTATATTCTTGTACATAGGAGGTAGTATTATAGTAGTTATATTCTTGTACATAGGAGGTAGTATTATAGTAGTTATATTCTTGTACATAGGAGGTAGTATTATAGTAGTTATATTCTTGTACATAGGAGGTAGTATTATAGTAGTTATATTCTTGTACATAGGAGGTAGTATTATAGTAGTTATATTCTTGTACATAGGAGGTAGTATTATAGTAGTTATATTCTTGTACATAGGAGCAGTATTATAGTAGTTATATTCTTGTACATAGGAGGTAGTATTATAGTAGTTATATTCTTGTACATAGGAGCAGTATTATAGTAGTTATATTCTTGTACATAGGAGGTAGTATTATAGTAGTTATATTGTTGTATATAGGAGTAGTATTATAGTAGTTATATTCTTGTATATAGGAGCAGTATTATAGTAGTTATAGTCTTGTACATAGGAGTAGTATTATAGTAGTTATATTCTTGTATATAGGAGCAGTATTATAGTAGTTATAGTCTTGTACATAGGAGTAGTATTATAGTAGTTATATTCTTGTATATAGGAGCAGTATTATAGTAGTTATAGTCTTGTACATAGGAGTAGTATTATAGTAGTTATATTCTTGTACATAGGAGGTAGTATTATAGTAGTTATATTCTTATACATAGGAGCAGTATTATAGTAGTTATAGTTCCTAGCATAATGTAATTTTGGACTCAATTGCACAGTGTCAGGGCAACAGGTATATGGGCTTGTAAAGTGACAACTATATGCATAATCCAGAAATTAGTTTAAAGCAGATGTCACTGTTGCGACTACAGACACAACACAATAGCACCGGCCGCTCTCCTCTATTACCTGACTTGTTGGAGCAGTCGGCACTCACAAAGCTTTTCCACTGCCATACAAATCAGACAGGTAGTCTTCCTCGGCAGAGAACAATCTCAGGTCTGCTACATACTGGAATATGCAGGTTTTTTACCAGTCAGGTGTGACTCTTCTGTTCAGTACTCCTACATCATTATAGGGGTAAAGAAGCTTTCTATGCACTGTACGTGTTACATATATAGAACCTGCACAGACTACAGTGTATCTATAGGGGGTTAAATACTGCAAAAATAAAGAAAGAACAGCAGAAGTCCAGTAACACACAAGGGACTGTGACCGGGAGTGTAGACAATAAGCCACTTCCTCAGACATGGCTAGCTGTTCTGTACAGGCTCCTTTAAGGCTATGGATAGAGATGGCGTTCTCTCATACTACAATCATGGTGATCGCATGACGGATCACGTTGGCCAAAAACTGGAGGAGCTCCTAATAATCTGATGTCTACCGACTCCGCCTATCCTTAACCCCTGTGTTATATCGACAGCCTGTTTATTTCAAACGGAACTGTGTAATGCTTCACTTTTCCTGCGGGGGCACTGTGGGCTAACTAACTATATCCTGTCAAGTTCCTCACGTTGAAGGTCCCAGAAGCTGGACCGTTTTAGCAAAATGGGATATTTTCAAGTGCCTGAATCTACCTATAGTAGTCTTTTTTGATCCTTCCTATGCTAAGGAGTGTCCTTTTGGCATAAGCAGTCATAATAGTGGGGGGGGGGGGGTATCTACAAAAAATGTAGAGTAGGTTCATACTCCTTGTAAGAATCCCCCTTGGTCCCTGTACGCCGTTCCTCTAGTAATGTGAAGGACAGATGTCTATACGGAAGGAACTACAACAATGCTCATACCGAGCTTCCTGGTTCACAAACAGAATCGCGCATGTGCACTGACGCTCAGTTCACGATGAGGTCTGGATCATTGTGTGTGTGGGGGGGGGGGGGGGTTCGCGAGACAGGGATTCTCTTACGCTCCTGCTCAATGCTCCACCCCCTTAGACCCGCCCTGGAATGTTCCATTAACAAAATACCGTGGGAACAGAAGTGAGATAACCTATCTGGAAATAGCACAGGCATGTGAGCAGATCCTTATCAAACCACTAAAGGTTATTTACACTTTCCGGGAGGATGGAAATACCCTTTAATTCTGCCCGTGAATAAGCAGTTACCATGTGCGTTATCATCCATGCGTGCACTCCAGACGGCGCGCTCTTGGCACGCACTATCCTGGCATCCACGTACGTGTCCAAATTGGAGAGACGCCTGCTTGTTTGGCAGCTACAAGAAAGTAACAACCATGGCAAGCTGGAAAGGAGCGCGCGGATCGTCACGACTGTACAACTATACAAGAAATAATACATATATATAGAAAGCGCTGACACTGCAAGATCCTCCGCTCTCTAAAGTTGCGGGTTTCGCCTCAAGACGTTTCGTTTTGTTACTAAGCAACCTCGACAGCTTTCAGGGAATACGCTGCAAAAAAATTGTATGACCGGGGAAGATTAATAATAGATCTTAATGTTTCCATGGAAATAACACTGTAGATGGCGCTATAAGGTGTAAGTACGAATCCCCCCAACAAGGAGCGTTTAGTCTAGTATTTGTGACTGCGCTGCAATACCACATATGAACAACAGTGGCGCTATTTCTGGGAGAAGGGAGCTATGTTTTTCTAGTCTCTCACATCCCCTTCCAGTGGGGTCCTTCTCTTCTAGTGAACCTATCCCTATAACATACCTATGAGAACAGATATATTACTAAATATTATGACACCCACTAAACAGCCCCGACCCTGAGGAGCCAAATAGGGGTTTGGTTTAGTCTCATGGTGGATCATCCGTAGTATAATAGGTTGAGATCCTTTTCAAAACTACTAAAATGGGTCTAGTGAATCCTCAGAACCAGGTTAAAGTTCCAGCAAGAAGCTCCACCCATGAGGAGCTGAACTAAGAACATGAGGCATCTTCAGAACAGTCATGAACAATGGTGCTCGCTATTTCTGGGAGAAGGGAGCCATGTTTGTCTAGTCTCTCACATCCCCTTCCAATGGGGTCCTTCTCTTCAAGTGAACCTATCACTATAACATACCTATGAGAACTAAAATAGTTTACTAAATATTATGACACCCACTTAAGAGCACCGACCCTGAGGAGCCAAACGGGGGTTTGGTTTAGTCTCATGGTGGATCATCTGTAGCATCATAGGTTGTGATACTTGTGATCATTTCCAAAAATACTAAAATGGGTCTAGGTTAAAGTTCCACCAATAAGCTCCACCCATGAGGAGCCAAACTAAGACCATGAAGCTCCACCCATGAAGAGCCGAACTAGGAACATGAGGCACCTTCAGAACAGTCATATGATCCTTTACCGTCCAAGACTGGTCACGTAAGCCCACAAAACCTTACAGTGTCCTACTAAGAAGCCCAAACTCTAAGGAGCCAAATAGGGAGGCATAAAATCCTTCACGGTTCTGCTGGTAGATTATATAGCCCATATCGGCCATATCAAGCAATCAGTTTTAGGCAGAGACCCCATGATGATGAAACGTAGTATTTTTGTTTCAGATTTTGCTATGTTTTTTTGAGCCAAAGTTAGTACTAGATTGAGCAGAAAAGTGGGCCTCAGAAGAATCACGGAATGTGTGTCACGTGATCTTTTATACCGATGCTCACTGGTTAGCAGGGGTCATGTGAGTCCATAGAGCTAGGAAGTGGCCCAATAAACAGCCCCACCCCTGAGGAGTCAGACTGAAAAGATAGTCCTGCATGGAACGGTTTGGTCACATGTTGGGGCTAACTATTATTCATCAATGGTCCCATAATCTGTGATGGTTCCTCAACTCAAGCAAAAATATATTACAGATAAAACATGGAAACTATAAGCAAGTTACCACTTACCACTATGGGCACCCCAATGTCAGGCCACAGAAGGTCTTCAGATGGTAACTTAGGGGAGTTCCACACCACCACCACTTTATTTAAGTAAGGTAGTCCATTCAACCTTTCCAAGGAGTTCATCAATACTTCCTCGCGTTCATAAGTCAACATAACCACGGTGAACTGCTCCCTGGGAACATTTCCACCAAGGGCCGCTTGAAACTCTTTTCCTGAACCACCGGCCCCACCACCGATGGGTCTGAACCCCGTTCCAGATCCTAAGAACTTTGCTTCAGAGGGCAAGACTGGATCGAAAGGTGTATGAGGAAAGAGGTGAAAAGGACCCGGGGCATTGTTCCAGTTACGGTAAATGTCTGTTGCGGTCAGAGTGAAGTTCCGCAGGTATTTTGGGGAAGCATAAGGTGGTTCCGTCTCTACCGGACCTAGATCCAAGTCACCGTTATCTGCCATGTTAGGGTCAGTACCGGCAGCTTTACCAGAACGGTGGGGGATTTCCACCGCCGGTTCCTCTCTGATCGGGGCGGCTGGAATTTGAATACGAGTTCTTACGGTTGCCAAGATGGTGTTAAAAAGCGTATCGGATGTAGAAAAATAGGTTTCCCACAAGAAACGTCCTTGCCTCCTCATGGCAAGGAGGTCATTATCGGATATGCTCCTCAAAAGAAAATGCATTTCTGTAATTCGAGGTTTGGGTATGATTAACACGGCCTCGTTCCATCGGATCATGTCATGGTAGGGTAGCTGGATTTGCTCCCCGAGAATGACAGGGATGGCTCCCACCTCAAGAGCCTCGAAAAGCCGCATGGCACTGCCAGCAGATATGACCAGCTGGGAATCTCCGGGGGTTATGATCAGTGCAAAGGTGGACTGCTTCAGTAGCTCTACCCTGTCTTCCCTTCCCCCACATAGAGCCCACTCAGTGGGCAGACTTGCCTTAGGTTGGTTTTTACAGGTAAACTCAACCATAACAAAATCTAACTTACTGTCCTGGACAGCTTTAAGAGTGGTGATGATACGGTCATCATAGTCAGCCGGGGCATTGCCTTCGATTTCTTCCTCGAACGACCGGACTTCCTGCAGACTCGAACGCAAAGATTCAATTTTCTCTCCTTGGAAACTGAAGAGGTACTTCCTTTTGACTGGCACCTGGGCTGGGATTTCAAGGAAGTTTGGTTCGGACATGGCATGGACTAATGGCGACACGACGATGTCGAAGCCGGGTCGATACTGAGAATCGTAAAACGTCGACTGAGCGATCATGGCGCGGCCAGTGCTGACGTTGAATAGACAGTTCTGCGTCTCGGATTTTCTGGACAAATTGATGATAAGATGGTTGTGGCCATCAGTCCTCCAATATGGCAAAGAGTGCAACTGTTGCTCCAGTTCAGTAGGTTTTGGCATAAACGGTTCCTGCATTTCCCCCAATAAAACTACATATATACAAGCAATATTTGCATTTTCAGTCACGTAGACATTAGTTCTGACACTGGCCTCCAAGGCTTGTTTAATTAAAGGGTCTATCAAGTTGCCAAAGGGGTACTGATCACTGTTATACACAAATACGGGGAACCCAGAGGTCAACGGGCACCTCGAGTAGTCAAAACAATTATGTAGCCGGCAGTTCCTTTTGGACTTTGGCAACGGTACGTTAACATCGTCTTTATCGGGCAGTAGCCGGATTGGCAATGAAAGCTTTGGCTGGTTTTGTGCCATCAGTTCCTTATAGGAATGTTCGGTCTGACTGATGACGTTCTTGAGCTGTAGAAGGTCTTGCTTCGCATTCTCGATGCTTTTCTTGCAAGCTTCGATCTTCAGGTTTAACTTTGCGATCTCGCTGTTGAGTTCTTGACGCTTGGCTTCCAACTGGAGGAGCTCTTCGCTGACGGACTCTCGTATCCGACAAAGGTCCTGAACGTGCTTCACCTCGCAGAGTTCGTGGTCTTTCCTTAGGACGAAAATTGGTTTCCCCTGGTTATCTTCATCGATGGTGGTGAGGTAATAGTGGGCGATGAGGGGGAAAAAGACCAGGATGATCAACAACGTGAAGCTTAGCCAAGAGAGTCTGATCCGACTGGACCAACGGAGCATCCATGGTTGACCTCCATTCCCCAATCCCCCATTGCGCAGCATGGTGTACCCACTCATGAGTTCAAGAGTGCCACCGATCAATCACGTTGGGTCAGTAGCCATGCCAACAAAATTTCGGACTGGTGAACCGTGAAGAGGGACTACTTGGAGTGAGCGATAAGAAGCCAATAAAATGGAAATTTCATTTTCCAGGGCGTAGCAGTAAAACCAACACAAAGCTTGTAAATCGCTCGTCCGATCATGCAAGGTGTCCTTAATTCCGCTTCATCCGAGACGTGACAAATGTGTTATTCGGAGGTTCTGCTGGGGCGGCGAGATGCCCACGCGTACCGAGTAGACATTTGCTGCTGCACTTGACATCGTAATGGGTTGGTTAACTGAATAGGTGCTCGAGATCCATGGTGAAGAGAAAAAGGCAATTTCCCAGATCTATCGCAATCACAACAGACGATGCCTCGAGCCTGGAAGAAGAAAGGAAAGCAGAGCGGTGAGCGTGCGGGAGGAAGAAATCAAGAAAAAGGACTTCACATATTAAAGCAAGCATTGCTCCGCGCCGACGCGTTTATTATTAACCAAATGCAATAAAGCATAAAAGCAAAGTACATGTGTTAACACTCGCACCGCTGCTAGGGAATGTAGGTCATGAAGGCTGCCATAAAGGGGAACTCCTTTCTTCCTGAAGGATGTGGTTTTAGAAGACTGTCTCATGAAGACCACAACGGTCATACTCCATACTATGGCAACTATGAAGCGGGGGGGGGGTCCTCTTGTCAAGCCCCAATAAGTGATGGACTGGAGCCATGTAGGCCAGGCCCTTTAGGAGCCATGAAGCTGCGGAAGCCCCCATATTTGAAGGGGTTGCCAAGGAATGGAAAACTCTGGCCTGTCTAATTGATAATCAGCCTCACTCGCCTCAATAAAACAGCTGCAATACCAGACCCGACCACTGGACAGGTGTGGCGCTGTTTGTGGAAGGAAACGGCCATGCTTCCTAATCAAAGGACAACGTTATATATGTACGGCTAATTCCATCATGACATTCACGAGTCATCAGCCACCCATTAAAAGGACTCTTTCACCGGAACCCAGCCCCATAGATAAATCTGAATCGGTGCCTCGTTTCCCCAGACATTTGCTTTCGTCAATATGCAAATGAGCTCTTTGCAGCATGAAGGTATGAGGACTTACTTCTTGGGTGCACGGGGTAGTGATCTCTCGCCAATGGAGGCAGCGATTCGCAAGGGGACTCCCACTGGTTCAGGGTAGAGATGAGTGAGTACTGTTTGGATCAGCCGATCCGAACAGCACGCACGCATTGAAATGAATGGACGTAGCCGGCACGCGGGGGGTTAAGCGGCCGGCGTCAAAGCGGAAGTACCAGGTGCTTCCATTCATTTCAATGCGTGCGTGCTGTTCGGATCGGCTGATCCGAACAGTACTCGCTCATCTCTAGTTCAGGGGACCCCTAACCCATCTGCAAGGCTGGCCCACTAGGCTGGGATCTAGGGACAGTATCCCTTTAAGAATAACAACCAAGTAACTTCCGGGACACAGAGGACGACACAATGCAAGGAAGATTAAAGGCAGCAGTCACTAGAGATCAATGTCCTACAAATCGATAAGCTTGCTCTGTGTAAGGCCATAATGTACATGAGCGAGGTCTCAGTAATGAATATTGGTTCTGGTCCAGAATATAACGGATGGTAAATATAGAGGAAATGACTCTGTAGTCTGCACAGACGCCACGCTGCATATGGCTGCCGGACGGACGATTCCTCCGATATCAGATCTACATCGAACATTGCCGGAAGGAACAATTGGAGACCACTCAAGTCAATGGACAGCGATGGTCGACTCAGTTTGGCTGTGCTCAGTACAATGCTGGTCTGAAGGTAGCCCTAAGCTGGTTTACTATAGGGTTCAATGGCGAGCTGGGTCTTAAGGCTGAAATATGGACGTGGGGCTCTAAACGAAACGGCACTGCGACGATCCAACAAACACATCCTCTTCAGGCACAGCGCCATACTTTAAGAGGTGCCTTGTGCCGGGTATTACAGCTTAGTCCCATCCACTTAAATGAGGTTGCGCTATAGTGAGCTGCAATACCGAACACAACCACAACCAACAGGATGGTGCTGTGCCTGGTCTACGCTTATGGCGCCATCTTCCTTGCTGGCGGACTGCAGACCCTTAGCTGATCGCTGGGGTGCTGAGGATTAGACCAACACCGATAGGACCACCCACTGGACTCCCAAAGCACATAGTTGACAGGGATGCTAAACGGGATAATTTTGCGCAAAGCTATATATGAATTTGCGCTATAACCTTGGTGCTTACAGATGGGACACCAGATAAAAGGGGCAAGGCCCCTTTAACTATGTAGATCTGACCCCCATGCTGGATGGTGACCAGACATGTAGGCGGACTATTTGTACAAGTCGCAGCTCCGGTTGGGGTTGTTATCTCGCAACAGGAAGAGAAAGTGGACTTGTCTATGACAGTAAAATAAACTATGCCGCCAGATAAGCTTTCATTATTAAGTGCTAATGTACAGACTTCTGTCACTGCGGCACAAATGGAGAGGTAATCTGTGTGTAATTGGCAAAATGAATCACTTGCGGTAAAACCTTTATAGCCTTGGAACGTCTACGTGTGCATCGTATCAATCAGGGCAGGTCCCAGTAGCCGAGGACTCGGCGTGCCCAAAAAGTTACTGCCGCCACCTCGTATCGCCCCATCCTTCAATAGGGCACCCAACACCCTTGTCACATGGCCTGTTTGCAGGTGAGTGCCATTCAAGTGAATGTGGCTGAACTGCAATACCAGGCACGGCCACTATACAATGTACGGCGCTGTGCTTCCGACACTAGTGGTGGCGTCCATACTTAGCTATAGGGGCGGTATTATTAATGTGTATAACATGGAGCAGTAGCCTGGCCGTATACGTAAGTCACCTCAAATGGAGTAATTTAGGGGGGCTGTAGAGGAGCGTCCTAGTTCTTTGCCAACAGACAAGGGCAGAGAGTAACGTTACGTTCATACGCTCGGAGATCCGAAAGATGGAGAGCCTGTCCTCTTAAAAAGTGGTTACTGCGGACTCCACAGACTATAACGGGTCTCGCAAAGTTTTTTGAATAAACAGATGGAGCCAAAAAAAGGACTTTTCTCTCTATCTGAAGATTTTAGTCAAAAACTGCAGCGGATTCTCCAACGCAGGACGTGAACCTGGCCCGAAATGGCTATCCAAAGGGCAGATGCTGGTGGAGATAAAGTTCAGATAAGTTAGGGCTCGGTCACACGGGGCGGATGTTGGCGCTGAATCCACGTCATAATCCGCCCCCTCACCATAGAGGTCTATGTAGACCGCTAGCTTACTTTTTTCA
>NW_027440430.1:49865-74865 GCF_031893055.1 Leptodactylus fuscus
TGATACTGTATACTGAGCTGTGTATCTAATCCTATCCTGTGTGATACTGTATACTGAGCTGTGTACCTAATCCTATCCTGTGTGATACTGTCTACTGAGCTGTGTATCTAATCCTATCCTGTGTGATACTGTATACTGAGCCGTGTATCTAATCCTATCCTGTGTGATACTGTATACTGAGCTGCTGTATCTAATCCTATCCTGTGTGATACTGTCTGCTGAGCTGTGTATCTAATCCTATCCTGTGTGATACTGTATACTGAGCTGTGTATCTAATCCTATCCTGTGTGATACTGTATACTGAGCTGCTGTATCTAATCCTATCCTGTGTGATACTGTATACTGAGCTGTGTATCTAATCCTATCCTGTGTGATACTGTATACTGAGCTGTGTATCTAATCCTATCCTGTGTGATACTGTATACTGAGCTGCTGTATCTAATCCTATCCTGTGTGATACTGTATACTGAGCTGTGTATCTAATCCTATCCTGTGTGATACTGTATACTGAGCTGCTGTATCTAATCCTATCCTGTGCGATACTGTATACTGAGCTGTGTATCTAATCCTATCCTGTGTGATACTGTATACTGAGCTGTGTATCTAATCCTATCCTGTGTGATACTGTATACTGAGCTGTGTATCTAATCCTATCCTGTGTGATACTGTATACTGAGCTGTGTATCTAATCCTATCCTGTGTGATACTGTATACTGAGCTGTGTATCTAATCCTATCCTGTGTGATACTGTATACTGAGCTGTGTATCTAATCCTATCCTGTGTGATACTGTATACTGAGCTGTGTATCTAATCCTATCCTGTGTGATACTGTATACTGAGCTGTGTATCTAATCCTATCCTGTGTGATACTGTATACTGAGCTGTGTATCTAATCCTATCCTGTGTGATACTGACTGCTGAGCTGTGTATCTAATCCTATCCTGTGTGATACTGTATACTGAGCTGCTGTATCTAATCCTATCCTGTGTGATACTGTCTGCTGAGCTGTGTATCTAATCCTATCCTGTGTGATACTGTATACTGAGCTGTGTATCTAATCCTATCCTGTGTGATACTGTATACTGAGCTGTGTATCTAATCCTATCCTGTGTGATACTGTATACTGAGCTGTGTATCTACTCCTATCCTGTGTGATACTGTATACTGAGCTGTGTATCTAATCCTATCCTGTGTGATACTGTATACTGAGCTGTGTATCTAATCCTATCCTGTGTGATACTGACTGCTGAGCTGTGTATCTAATCCTATCCTGTGTGATACTGTATACTGAGCTGCTGTATCTAATCCTATCCTGTGTGATACTGTCTGCTGAGCTGCTGTATCTAATCCTATCCTGTGTGATACTGTATACTGAGCTGTGTATCTAATCCTATCCTGTGCGATACTGTATACTGAGCTGTGTATTTAATCCTATCCTGTGTGATACTGTATACTGAGCTGTGTATCTAATCCTATCCTGTGTGATACTGTATACTGAGCTGCTGTATCTAATCCTATCCTGTGTGATACTGTCTGCTGAGCTGTGTATCTAATCCTATCCTGTGTGATACTGTATACTGAGCTGTGTATCTAATCCTATCCTGTGTGATACTGTATACTGAGCTGCTGTATCTAATCCTATCCTGTGTGATACTGTATACTGAGCTGTGTATCTAATCCTATCCTGTGTGATACTGTATACTGAGCTGTGTATCTAATCCTATCCTGTGTGATACTGTATACTGAGCTGTGTATCTAATCCTATCCTGTGTGATACTGTCTGCTGAGCTGTGTATCTAATCCTATCCTGTGTGATACTGTATACTGAGCTGTGTATCTAATCCTATCCTGTGTGATACTGTATACTGAGCTGTGTATCTAATCCTATCCTGTGTGATACTGTATACTGAGCTGTGTATCTAATCCTATCCTGTGTGATACTGTATACTGAGCTGTGTATCTAATCCTATCCTGTGTGATACTGTATACTGAGCTGTGTACCTAATCCTATCCTGTGTGATACTGTCTACTGAGCTGTGTATCTAATCCTATCCTGTGTGATACTGTATACTGAGCTGCGTATCTAATCCTATCCTGTGTGATACTGTATACTGAGCTGCGTATCTAATCCTATCCTGTGTGATACTGTATACTGAGCTGTGTATCTAATCCTATCCTGTGTGATACTGTATACTGAGCTGTGTATCTAATCCTATCCTGTGTGATACTGTCTGCTGAGCTGTGTATCTAATCCTATCATGTGTGATACTGTATACTGAGCTGTGTATCTAATCCTATCCTGTGTGATACTGTAAACTGAGCTGTGTATCTAATCCTATCCTGTGTGATACTGTATACTGAGCTGTGTATCTAATCCTCTCCTGTGTGATACTGTATACTGAGCTGTTTATCTAATCCTATCCTGTGTGATACTGTCTACTGAGCTGTGTATCTAATCCTATCCTGTGTGATACTGTATACTGAGCTGTGTATCTAATCCTATCCTATGTGATACTGTATACTGAGCTGTGTATCTAATCCTATCCTGTGTGATACTGACTGCTGAGCTGTGTATCTAATCCTATCCTGTGTGATACTGTATACTGAGCCGTGTATCTAATCCTATCCTGTGTGATACTGTATACTGAGCTGCTGTATCTAATCCTATCCTGTGTGATACTGTCTGCTGAGCTGTGTATCTAATCCTATCCTGTGTGATACTGTATACTGAGCTGTGTATCTAATCCTATCCTGTGTTATACTGTATACTGAGCTGCTGTATCTAATCCTATCCTGTGTGATACTGTATACTGAGCTGTGTATCTAATCCTATCCTGTGTGATACTGTATACTGAGCTGTGTATCTAATCCTATCCTGTGTGATACTGTATACTGAGCTGCTGTATCTAATCCTATCCTGTGTGATACTGTATACTGAGCTGTGTATCTAATCCTATCCTGTGTGATACTGTATACTGAGCTGCTGTATCTAATCCTATCCTGTGTGATACTGTATACTGAGCTGTGTATCTAATCCTATCCTGTGCGATACTGTATACTGAGCTGTGTATTTAATCCTATCCTGTGTGATACTGTATACTGAGCTGTGTATCTAATCCTATCCTGTGTGATACTGTATACTGAGCTGTGTATCTAATCCTATCCTGTGTGATACTGTATACTGAGCTGTGTATCTACTCCTATCCTGTGTAATACTGTATACTGAGCTGTGTATCTAATCCTATCCTGTGTGATACTGTATACTGAGCTGTGTATCTAATCCTATCCTGTGTGATACTGACTGCTGAGCTGTGTATCTAATCCTATCCTGTGTGATACTGTATACTGAGCTGCTGTATCTAATCCTATCCTGTGTGATACTGTCTGCTGAGCTGTGTATCTAATCCTATCCTGTGTGATACTGTATACTGAGCTGTGTATCTAATCCTATCCTGTGTGATACTGTATACTGAGCTGCTGTATCTAATCCTATCCTGTGTGATACTGTATACTGAGCTGCTGTATCTAATCCTATCCTGTGTGATACTGTCTGCTGAGCTGTGTATCTAATCCTATCCTGTGTGATACTGTATACTGAGCTGTGTATCTAATCCTATCCTGTGTGATACTGTATACTGAGCTGTGTATCTAATCCTATCCTGTGTGATACTGTATACTGAGCTGTGTATCTAATCCTATCCTGTGTGATACTGTATACTGAGCTGTGTATCTAATCCTATCCTGTGTGATACTGTATACTGAGCTGCTGTATCTAATCCTATCCTGTGTGATACTGTATACTGAGCTGTGTATCTAATCCTATCCTGTGTGATACTGTATACTGAGCTGTGTATCTAATCCTATCCTGTGTGATACTGTATACTGAGCTGTGTATCTAATCCTATCCTGTGTGATACTGTATACTGAGCTGTGTATCTAATCCTATCCTGTGTGATACTGTATACTGAGCTGTGTATCTAATCCTATCCTGTGTGATACTGTATACTGAGCTGTGTACCTAATCCTATCCTGTGTGATACTGTCTACTGAGCTGTGTATCTAATCCTATCCTGTGTGATACTGTATACTGAGCTGTGTATCTAATCCTATCCTGTGTGATACTGTATACTGAGCTGTGTATCTAATCCTATCCTGTGTGATACTGTATACTGAGCTGCGTATCTAATCCTATCCTGTGTGATACTGTATACTGAGCTGCGTATCTAATCCTATCCTGTGTGATACTGTATACTGAGCTGCGTATCTAATCCTATCCTGTGTGATACTGTATACTGAGCTGTGTATCTAATCCTATCCTGTGTGATACTGTCTGCTGAGCTGTGTATCTAATCCTATCATGTGTGATACTGTATACTGAGCTGTGTATCTAATCCTATCCTGTGTGATACTGTAAACTGAGCTGTGTATCTAATCCTATCCTGTGTGATACTGTATACTGAGCTGTGTATCTAATCCTCTCCTGTGTGATACTGTATACTGAGCTGTGTATCTAATCCTATCCTGTGTGATACTGACTGCTGAGCTGTGTATCTAATCCTATCCTGTGTGATACTGTATACTGAGCTGCTGTATCTAATCCTATCCTGTGTGATACTGTCTGCTGAGCTGTGTATCTAATCCTATCCTGTGTGATACTGTATACTGAGCTGTGTATCTAATCCTATCCTGTGTGATACTGTATACTGAGCTGTGTATCTAATCCTATCCTGTGTGATACTGTATACTGAGCTGTGTATCTACTCCTATCCTGTGTAATACTGTATACTGAGCTGTGTATCTAATCCTATCCTGTGTGATACTGTATACTGAGCTGTGTATCTAATCCTATCCTGTGTGATACTGACTGCTGAGCTGTGTATCTAATCCTATCCTGTGTGATACTGTATACTGAGCTGCTGTATCTAATCCTATCCTGTGTGATACTGTCTGCTGAGCTGTGTATCTAATCCTATCCTGTGTGATACTGTATACTGAGCTGTGTATCTAATCCTATCCTGTGTGATACTGTATACTGAGCTGCTGTATCTAATCCTATCCTGTGTGATACTGTATACTGAGCTGCTGTATCTAATCCTATCCTGTGTGATACTGTCTGCTGAGCTGTGTATCTAATCCTATCCTGTGTGATACTGTATACTGAGCTGTGTATCTAATCCTATCCTGTGTGATACTGTATACTGAGCTGTGTATCTATTCCTATCCTGTGTGATACTGTATACTGAGCTGTGTATCTAATCCTATCCTGTGTGATACTGTATACTGAGCTGTGTATCTAATCCTATCCTGTGTGATACTGTATACTGAGCTGCTGTATCTAATCCTATCCTGTGTGATACTGTCTGCTGAGCTGTGTATCTAATCCTATCCTGTGTGATACTGTATACTGAGCTGTGTATCTAATCCTATCCTGTGTGATACTGTATACTGAGCTGTGTATCTAATCCTATCCTGTGTGATACTGTATACTGAGCTGTGTATCTAATCCTATCCTGTGTGATACTGTATACTGAGCTGTGTATCTAATCCTATCCTGTGTGATACTGTATACTGAGCTGCTGTATCTAATCCTATCCTGTGTGATACTGTATACTGAGCTGTGTATCTAATCCTATCCTGTGTGATACTGTATACTGAGCTGTGTATCTAATCCTATCCTGTGTGATACTGTATACTGAGCTGTGTATCTAATCCTATCCTGTGTGATACTGTATACTGAGCTGTGTATCTAATCCTATCCTGTGTGATACTGTATACTGAGCTGTGTATCTAATCCTATCCTGTGTGATACTGTATACTGAGCTGTGTACCTAATCCTATCCTGTGTGATACTGTCTACTGAGCTGTGTATCTAATCCTATCCTGTGTGATACTGTATACTGAGCTGTGTATCTAATCCTATCCTGTGTGATACTGTATACTGAGCTGTGTATCTAATCCTATCCTGTGTGATACTGTATACTGAGCTGCGTATCTAATCCTATCCTGTGTGATACTGTCTGCTGAGCTGTGTATCTAATCCTATCCTGTGTGATACTGTATACTGAGCTGTGTATCTAATCCTATCCTGTGCGATACTGTATACTGAGCTGCGTATCTAATCCTATCCTGTGTGATACTGTATACTGAGCTGCGTATCTAATCCTATCCTGTGTGATACTGTATACTGAGCTGTGTATCTAATCCTATCCTGTGTGATACTGTCTGCTGAGCTGTGTATCTAATCCTATCATGTGTGATACTGTATACTGAGCTGTGTATCTAATCCTATCCTGTGTGATACTGTAAACTGAGCTGTGTATCTAATCCTATCCTGTGTGATACTGTATACTGAGCTGTGTATCTAATCCTCTCCTGTGTGATACTGTATACTGAGCTGTGTATCTAATCCTATCCTGTGTGATACTGTCTACTGAGCTGTGTATCTAATCCTATCCTGTGTGATACTGTAAACTGAGCTGTGTATCTAATCCTATCCTGTGTGATACTGTATACTGAGCTGTGTATCTAATCCTATCCTGTGTGATACTGTATACTGAGCTGTGTATCTAATCCTATCCTGTGTGATACTGTATACTGAGCTGTGTATCTAATCCTATCCTGTGTGATACTGTATACTGAGCTGCTGTATCTAATCCTATCCTGTGTGATACTGTATACTGAGCTGTGTATCTAATCCTATCCTGTGTGATACTGACTGCTGAGCTGTGTATCTAATCCTATCCTGTGTGATACTGTATACTGAGCTGCTGTATCTAATCCTATCCTGTGTGATACTGTCTGCTGAGCTGTGTATCTAATCCTATCCTGTGTGATACTGTATACTGAGCTGTGTATCTAATCCTATCCTGTGTGATACTGTATACTGAGCTGCTGTATCTAATCCTATCCTGTGTGATACTGTATACTGAGCTGCTGTATCTAATCCTATCCTGTGTGATACTGTCTGCTGAGCTGTGTATCTAATCCTATCCTGTGTGATACTGTATACTGAGCTGTGTATCTAATCCTATCCTGTGTGATACTGTATACTGAGCTGTGTATCTATTCCTATCCTGTGTGATACTGTATACTGAGCTGTGTATCTAATCCTATCCTGTGTGATACTGTATACTGAGCTGTGTATCTAATCCTATCCTGTGTGATACTGTATACTGAGCTGCTGTATCTAATCCTATCCTGTGTGATACTGTCTGCTGAGCTGTGTATCTAATCCTATCCTGTGTGATACTGTATACTGAGCTGTGTATCTAATCCTATCCTGTGTGATACTGTATACTGAGCTGTGTATCTAATCCTATCCTGTGTGATACTGTATACTGAGCTGTGTATCTAATCCTATCCTGTGTGATACTGTATACTGAGCTGTGTATCTAATCCTATCCTGTGTGATACTGTATACTGAGCTGCTGTATCTAATCCTATCCTGTGTGATACTGTATACTGAGCTGTGTATCTAATCCTATCCTGTGTGATACTGTATACTGAGCTGTGTATCTAATCCTATCCTGTGTGATACTGTATACTGAGCTGTGTATCTAATCCTATCCTGTGTGATACTGTATACTGAGCTGTGTATCTAATCCTATCCTGTGTGATACTGTATACTGAGCTGTGTATCTAATCCTATCCTGTGTGATACTGTATACTGAGCTGTGTACCTAATCCTATCCTGTGTGATACTGTCTACTGAGCTGTGTATCTAATCCTATCCTGTGTGATACTGTATACTGAGCTGTGTATCTAATCCTATCCTGTGTGATACTGTATACTGAGCTGTGTATCTAATCCTATCCTGTGTGATACTGTATACTGAGCTGCGTATCTAATCCTATCCTGTGTGATACTGTCTGCTGAGCTGTGTATCTAATCCTATCCTGTGTGATACTGTATACTGAGCTGTGTATCTAATCCTATCCTGTGCGATACTGTATACTGAGCTGCGTATCTAATCCTATCCTGTGTGATACTGTATACTGAGCTGCGTATCTAATCCTATCCTGTGTGATACTGTATACTGAGCTGTGTATCTAATCCTATCCTGTGTGATACTGTCTGCTGAGCTGTGTATCTAATCCTATCATGTGTGATACTGTATACTGAGCTGTGTATCTAATCCTATCCTGTGTGATACTGTAAACTGAGCTGTGTATCTAATCCTATCCTGTGTGATACTGTATACTGAGCTGTGTATCTAATCCTCTCCTGTGTGATACTGTATACTGAGCTGTGTATCTAATCCTATCCTGTGTGATACTGTCTACTGAGCTGTGTATCTAATCCTATCCTGTGTGATACTGTATACTGAGCTGTGTATCTAATCCTATCCTGTGTGATACTGTATACTGAGCTGTGTATCTAATCCTATCCTGTGTGATACTGTATACTGAGCCGTGTATCTAATCCTATCCTGTGTGATACTGTATACTGAGCTGTGTATCTAATCCTATCCTGTGTGATACTGTATACTGAGCTGTGTATCTAATCCTATCCTGTGTGATACTGTATACTGTGCTGTGTATCTAATCCTATCCTGTGTGATACTGTCTACTGAGCTGTGTATCTAATCCTCTCCTGTGTGATACTGTCTACTGAGCTGTGTATCTAATCCTATCCTGTGTGATACTGTATACTGAGCTGTGTATCTAATCCTATCCTGTGTGATACTGTATACTGAGCTGTGTATCTAATCCTATCCTGTGTGATACTGTATACTGAGCCGTGTATCTAATCCTATCCTGTGTGATACTGTATACTGAGCTGTGTATCTAATCCTACCCTGTGTGATACTGTATACTGACCTGTGTATCTAATCCTATCCTGTGTGATACTGTATACTGAGCTGTGTATCTAATCCTATGTGTGATACTGTGTGCTGTATCTAAGCCTCTACGCTCTCCATCCTTTCAGTATCAGGCATGCAGTGAGCGCCCTCTAGTGGTGGCTCGCTCAGTGCAGAGGGTTCGGAGCTTTTGATCACATCCGCGTTTCTCTTACTTTCTCCAGGGTCTGGACAAACTGTTCTACAGGGATGGAGCCGCTCAGGAGGGGTTTGCAGAGTTGGGTTTCGGGGGTCTCCTCCATTGCTCGCTTCCTTTTCTTGCTGGATTGGACAGGCGGTGCGGGCTTAGGGGGCGGCTGTGGAGAGAAGCAGAAACGTCCGGCCGTACAGGTCAATGTCCTGGGGGTGAAGCTGGAGAAATAAAATAGGAGCACAACCCCCATCCTCTGCTCTGATGATCCCCATTATCCAAGGAAGCGGCCGGGGTGGAGGTCTCTATTTGCTACACAGTCCCTACCCTTGCAACCGTGCCCGACACAGTCTTTCTCCCTTCGCAACCGTGCCCGACGCAGTCCTTCTCCCCTTGCAACCGTGCCCGACACAGTCCTTGTCCCCTTGCAACCGTGCCCGACAGAGTCCTTCTCCCTTTGCAACCGTGCTCAACACAGTCTTCCTCCCCTTGCAACTGTACTAGACACAGTTCCTTCCTTCACAACCGTGCCCGACGCAGTCCTTCTCCCCTTGCAACCGTGCCCGACACAGTCCTTCTCCCCTTGCAACCGTGCTCAAAACAGTCCTTCTCCCTTTGCAACCATGCCCGACGCAGTCCTTCTCCCTTTGCAACCGTACCCGACACAGTCCTTCTCCCTTTGCAACCGTGCTCAAAACAGTCCTTCTCCCTTCGCAACCTTGCCCGACATAGTCCTTCTCCCCTTGCAACCGTGCTCAAAACAGTCCTTCTCCCTTTGCAACTGTGCCCGACAGTCCTTCTCCCCTTGCAACCATGCCCGACACAGTCCTTGTCCCCTTGCAACCGTGCCCGACACAGTCCTTCTCCCTTTGCAACTGTACTAGACACAGTTCCTCCCTTCATAACTTTGCCCAACACAGTCCCTTCCTTTGCACAGTCCCTCATCTTGCAACCACGCCGGACACAGTCCCTTCTTTTGCAACCGTGCCCAACACAGTCCCTTCTCCTCACGACTGTGCCCTCTGCCACCTCAGAATGACTGATTTTTGCTGAGCCTCTCACCTGCAGGACATGTTTGTTGTCTTTAGTATACAGTACGGCAGATACAGTCGCCAGGGACACCCCGGGTTTAATCTCTGCCGGCACCAAGGACTCCGCCAACTAAACAGGGAAGAATGAAGAAAGTTATTCCTCAGTCCCTGTGGTAGAGTCGGTGCTCCCCTCCTCCGCTACCCATCATGCATCTCACCTCAGGCATGATTTCTATCTTCTCATAGCGCCTCTTAAAGGGCAGGGTCAGCACCTCCGCCCGGCGATAGGACATAGGGGGCGGCAGACAGTCAATCATCAGGTCGGAGCGGTGGGACTGGGATGCCGGCGGCTGGGTGTATTGTTCAGGGCACACAACGTGTAGAGGCTGCAGGAAGTAAAGTGACTAGAGTCAGGACCCCGATGGTAACATTACGCGTATAAATGAGCTGATAACTTGTTACAATGTGTCAGTGCACGTGAAATGTATCTGGATAGAACTGTGAGCGCCCAGATATTGTGATAGGAATCATCCAAGTGCCCTGCCAGGACCTTCCACCTTGCATTTCCAAGCACTTCATGGTATACAAGAGGCATAGCGTAGTCTCTGCTTATCCCCCTCTCTTTCATGACTTACTGCCCCCTATAGGAAGCAGCAGGAACAGATAACGGTTTCTTGCACTGACAGTAGGAGAGTCCAGGGAATATGCCGATACCCTGACAAAGGCTTGTAGGTTGAGGAGTAGACTAGGCCAAAAGCCTCACCTGGACTTCCTTGAGAAGCTTTGACACCTGGATGAAGTTGAGCCGCGTGTCGATGGGACAGTAGACACATTTCATGGCCAGTGGCTGGTATGGGGCCAGGGCGTCCAGGTATGAGAAGTCCGGCTCTGAGGAGAGACAAGAGCAGAAACGTCACACGCCTCAAGGACTAATGGCGGCTCAGGAGTATGGCAGGCACCTAGGATCGGGCGCCGATTCAGACGGATCCTACCTGTGAAGATGATGGTGTTCAGGCTGGACTTCCCCCACAGCTCCATGAAATGAACCACATCTCCGAAACGCAGGGTGGGGTGACCCGTGAACACCACGCACGGCTGCTTGAAGTCGTTGCTGAAGTCGCCGTGGATGCTGGGATAGTGCTTCAGCTTATTGGTTTGGATCAACTGAGGGGGGGAAGGTTTAGAGGAGGCGTCATAAGGACTCCACGTAACCTACTACTGCCATGCTAGGACCCTACAAGTCTCAGCACCATTACATAGTCTTACCTCGGCGTGAGGGAATGGAGGTTCTGGGAGATAGACCTTCGTCTGCTTGTTGTGGCAGAGCCTGGGGGCAGAAAAAGAGAGAAAAATCAGATTACTGCTATCTGCCGCCATCTTGTGGCTGATGAGGTGTACTGCAATCTTCTAGAATAGCAGTAGGAACAAGGCCGTGTAAGTTCATATAATATATAATAGGTTATTATCAGAGTATCCAGCCCACAGGAACAACAGAGGAACAGGCCACTGGCAAATTGTGTGTGTCATTCCCTTTAAGGCCGATATTTAGACCCCGAGCGATGATCTTGGGGACCAATGAGAAGCTAAATAAAACAATAATGAACCCCTCGAGGATGTAGATATCGTTGATAGTAACAGGATGAGATTAGTAGGTGATAATAGGAAGGAACATTCCTGTATCTAATCCCTCCTAGGGTTACGGTACATGGGGACAAGTGACTGTAATAGGATGGCGGTAGTAGGAGAGGTGATAATATCCGACCCACTGGGGTTACTATAGGCTTTATATAGGGACAAGTGACAGTAATAGGATGGCGGTAGTAGGAGAGGTGATAACATCTGACCCTGTGGGGTGACAGGAACAGGATGATAATAAGATGGAAGGTTCCTATATCTGACCCCCTGGGGTTACTGGAGAAGTAAAGATGACAGCAAGAAGCCTTGAGTGTGTAAGATGGAGCCAAGTGCAAGCTAAGGAGAGCGCTGCTCACATCAATATTGTATGACCATGAGCCAAGTGCTTGTACCACCTGCCGAACTTTGGGATGACGGTAAGAGACCTATCCTTCCTCCGGCTGTCCCTTACAACTTGAATCCGTCTCCTGTCAGTGGATCTCGCTCCCCTATAGCAGTTATCAGTCACTCACCCGCTCCTTGCTCTCCTCTGGGCACCGCCATACTAGGTCCTGCTACCATCTAATGTCACGGCATTATGTAGACAGTACATACAACGTCCTGAATGGCGCCCGAAGCTGAAGAAGGCCCAGCCATAAAGGTACCCCTGATGTACATGCTCGTGCAGGAAGGGGTTAATATCATGGACGCCGCTGGACATTCTCGGACAACGTACCACTCGGCGAAGATCTGGGAGAACTCCAGGGAGCTGTTGGCCACAGGAGAGATGAAGTAGAAGGGGACGTTGGAGAGTCCGGCAGAGTCGATGTACTGGTATAGGCACTCCAAGAGGTCGTAGATGACACCGGACGGGTAACACGGCACCAGCACGTTACCGCCATTACGGATCGTCATCGCTGTGCAGAGGCAGAATAGACGGTGATATGTAAGATAGAAACTTCTATACATTCTGATCATGACAGCGGCGTGAGCAGGACTAGGGTTATAGGTCATCATTCCCCAAATGGGATGTGACATTGTACCAATTGCCCACATTCACCTACACCATGTAGACGGTGATAATAGCTGGTGTCAGGGTGGCAGTGTAAAGCATGGAGGAGTGACCCAAACAATAACTCACCCAGATTGCTGCAGAACTCGCCCACCATCCCGTCTGGATTGGCAGTGGGGATCTGGGTGAGGCCGGTGAGGATGAGGACGTCGCTGTTCTTCAGAGAGGTCTGGTCCATCGGCTAAAATTAAGGAAAAACCACAAAAATTACAGCAAAGGTGCATGAAGATATAAAAAAAGGACCGTTATACCTTGTGGGGACTGGTAAAGGGGGCGCTCTACCATGTCAGGACCAGTAAAGGGGTCCAGTATCTTTGCTAGCTTCGCCCCTGCCCTTGGCTTTGGGACCCCCGACCTCTGAGGACTTACCTGCGGGTGGGTAGTTAGAAGCGAAGAGCCAGACACGTACGAGACCTTTTCATAATGGGACTGAATGATCCAATTGGAGCTGCCGAGGGCATAGCCGGAGCTGAGCGGGGTCACCTGCACGGCCCCAAAGAGTTCCTGCGAAATAATGGGGGTGTATTACACTGTATGACCACCAGAGGGAGACATTACACCACAGTTTAAGGGCTCTGCACTATAGTAAGATCCCAATAAGGGGGTGCAGGCCCTCAATCCTTACAGGTCTGGGGTACGAAACCTCCTCCCGCTTTCGTAGAATGGATTTTTTATATATATTCTGCGCATTTTGATTTTCTTGGTAAAGTCGCCAAGAATGAAAAAGTGAATGAAGTGCAGCTCTGAAGCACAAACTGCTGCTCTAGCAAGTAAAGTAAAGTTGAAGTGACCCCCCCCTCCACCTCCCGTTATACTCACGATTTTCTGCGAATACCCCACAAGCTGTATCTTGCTGAGCGCAGCGTTCACCTCCTGCATCGTGTAGCATTTTCGCCACGTGAACACCTCAACGGCGTCCTTCATGGGGACCGGCAGCTGCCTGCAGACGACAGGTGGAAGAATGGGACTGGGAAAGGCACCACAGAAAGATGTGCTACACTCTATTGTCCTCTGTTATCAGCCAGGCTGAGAGTCCTGCCCCTGTATGACGTGAATGCATTCACTGACAGCAAGCAGAGGTCCTGGCATTGACTAGAAACCTGCCCTGCTCATAGGGATTACATACATTTTGGCTGATCCTACGCGTATAGGGGTAGCCCATGGTAGACTACAGGGGGGGGTTGTGCTCGATATGCTCAATAAACAATAGTGTTCTCCACTGATACATTGTAACAAACTGCAGCTGTGTTAACAGTTTACGGCCCGAAACACACATGGTGTTAAAAGGTTAAGCTTTATATATTAACCCTTACAGGCCGCGTCTCTTCTCCCATCCCCCCGTACCTCTGATTATCCTTGTGCTTCCACATGGTGGCGGACTGCGCCTTCGGAACCCGCTCTATAAAATTCACCAGCTCCTCCATCAGTAACCTAAGACGACAGACACAAGGTGGGGAAATCGGGCGGAAAAGAAAAAAAAAAGTCAATTTTTTTTTTAAAAAAAGTGGACTATCCCTTTAAGAATGCGGCTGCTGGGGCGATCACTTCACTTACTGTGTGGCGGCCACTGCAGGGCAAATGTAGTATTACATCATGACTGTACAAAAATGGCTCCAGTCAGGGGGGCTCTCTGTTCTGGATCATAGAGGGGGGTCCTAAGGATTGGACCCCCCCTCCATAATATGAAACAACCCCGTACGTTTCGTAATGTTCGGCATTGATTTGGAAACTGTTACAATTTTAAACTTTGTTACATTGTATTCAAACCCAAAAGAAAATTCTAATTTGTCCAAAATTGCAAAGTATTCATTTAATTACCGTATTTTTCGGACTATAAGACGCACTGGACTATAAGACGCACAGGTTTTAGAGGAGGAAAATAGGGAAAAAAAATTTGGAAGCAAAAAATGGTAAAATATTAATATATGGGAGTTGTAGTTTTGCAACAGCTGCAAGGCCACATTGACAGGTGAGGTACCTGCAGCTGTACGGGGATGAATAGAGTGGGGTTTTTTTTGCGGGGCCAGATGTACTTTTTAGTTTACCATTTTGGGGAATATCTATTGCTTAGATCACCTTGTATTGAAAAAAAACCTGGTGGTTTATGATATATGATTTTCTACTTATATATATATATATATATATATATATATTCTAGGGACAGGAGGTGATTTAGAACTTTTATTTCATATTTTTAAAGCTTTTTTTTTTTTTTTTACTATTTTATTCCCCCCCGGGGGCTTGAACCTGCGGTCGCTTGATTGCAAGTCCCATAGACGGCAATACAACTGTATTGCTGTCTACGGGACATTCTGTGTATTAGTATTACGGCTGGTCATAGACCCAGCCGCAATACTAATATACAGCCGTGACAGGCCTGGGAGCCTCATTAGGCTCCCGGCTCTCACCCGAACAGGTCGGCTCCTGCGATATCGCCGCGCAGGAGCCGGCCTGCAACGTCACAGGTACGGGGCCGGTGGGGACCGGCCCCGGGGGAGAAGGGGCCACCGATACTGACCCGGCATCCGCTGTACTAGAGAGGCGGATGCCGGGGAGGGATAGACACCATTACAGGTGCCGGGGCCTGAGACATCGCTGCGCTCCTCTGCCCTGCATGAAGCCAGCGGCGGGGGGACGGAGGAGCGGAATAACATCGCCCCTGCCGCTGCTGGCTTCATGCAGGGTAGAGGAGCGCAGCGATGTCTCAGGCCCCAGCGTCTATCCCTTGCCGGCATCCGCCTCTCTATTACAGCGGATGCCAGGCGCCACATTCAGACTATAAGACGCACCCTTCTTTTCCCCCCAAATTTGGGGGAAAAAAAGTGCGTCTTATAGTCCGAAAAATACAGTACCTGGTCCCAGGAACGCAGATGATGGATCTGGGGGTCCGGGTCATGTGATCCAAGGAAGAATTAACCCCCAGGACCACTCCGACCCCCTCCTCACAGGTAAGTTACTTGTGCTATAGGTGGTGGGGAAGGGGGGACAAATTCTGCATCAGATCACATGACCCAGAGATCATGACATCGGCGGAATCCCCGGTACGGTGACACTCCTCCTGCACCCTCACCTTGTTTTAGGAGCACCCGCCCGTATACTCAGCGCCTGGGCAGTCATGACCCAATTAGGCACCCACATCGCAAGTGAACCTGCCCAAACAGGGACCACATATGCCCAAGGTCGCGGCCACTTCCGGAACGTTCCCATATTTTCAGGTTCTGACGGGTGTATCACTTTAAGAGCTGTACCCCTAACCCTGTAGGACGTCCCGTCGCGGGGCCGGCTGTATGTTTACCTGCCGATCTGTACAGTGGGCTCGGTGGCGTAGACGGTGCCAGTAAATCCGGTGTGTTCGGTGATGTACGGCAGCGCCATCATACAGTGATAGTTAGAGATTAGGATCACATCTACAGTAGACAGATCTATGAGCTGCGTCTGAAAGCAAAGAGCAGAATATTAAAGACGTCTGCAGGGCCCGGCCTCTCCCTGCCAGCCGCGCCACCCCACCCAGACGGGCACGAGAGGACGAGGATGATACAGATCCCACCACACACATCCAGCCTGCTGCCTCCTGCAAGGTCGCCATAGTGTACCTGCCGCAATGTATAATATACCGGATATACCCCCTATAATATATACTGTAAGAGTACAGGGCATATATATATACTGTATATACTGAATGCCCTTCTGATGATAGACCAGGGCTGGCACGGATGTGGCACATAACGGTCAGCCGTCACTGGTCGCCAGCATGCAAAAGCAATGTCAATTTAAAGGGGAAGTTCAGTTTTAGGCCAATCAGGGGTTAACCCTTGTGTAATAAATCCAGTCACATTCTTCTGCACTCGGTATCTGGATGTGTCATCGCTCTCAGGATCTCAGCTAGCAGTCAGTGAATGGAAACCTCATTCACGTGCTGAGACTGATACAGTATGCGGGGGCGTTACAATGTATCAGCTCTCGTTAGCAATGAGGCAAACAGAAGTGTTATCAGAAAGTCATCAAATATTACACCCCAATATCACTGACTGTGCCCCTAATCTAGTCACGTGACACCTATACAAACCCCTAATCTAGTCACGCGACACATGTATGAACCCCTAATCTAGTCACGTGACACATGTACAAACCCCTAATCTAGTCACGTGATACATGTACGAACCCCTAATCTAGTCACATGACACATGTGCGAACCCCTAATCTAGTCACGTGACAACTGTACGAACCCCTAATCTAGTCACGTGACAACTGTACGAACCCCTAATCTAGTCACATGACACTTGCACAAACCCCTAATCTAGTGGCGTGACACATGTATGAATCACTAATGTAGACAAGTGACATGTATGAACCCCTAATCTAGTCACATGACACATGTAGGAAGCCCTAATCTGGTCACATGACACATGTACGAACCCCTAATCTAGTCACGTGACACCTGTACGAACCCCTAATCTAGTGGCTTGACACATGTACGAATCACTAATCTAGACACATGACACCTGTACAAACCCCTAATCTAGTCACATTACATGTATGAACCCTAATCTAGACACGTGACACCTGCATGAACTCCTAATTTAGTCACGTGACATATATATGAACCCTAATCTAGTCACATGACACATGTATGAACCCCTAATCTAGTCACGTGATAGACACCTATATACCCCCTATATACACGCGTAGACGAGGCTGATGACAGACTTACCTCCGGCAGACAGAATTCCGGCACGGAGTCTACAAACACACGTCCTGAGCACTCCTTCAGCTCCTGTACAGACACAATACACATGACAGGCCGCACTCCTATATACCAGGTATATCAGCACGATAGGGGAATTACAGGCTCAGGGGTCTGCAGCAGCACAGAGCATTTCAGAGGTCAGCGCTTCAAGGCGGGAAGAACTGATGTGCACGATAAAGCATATAAGAGATCAGGGACAAAACAGGCTCTACAGCAGCACAGAGGATTTCAGGAGAGGACTTGGCTGCTCTCATAGGGAGGTACAAGCTGAGAGTTATATAGTGGAGAAAGCAAGGCCTCCAGCAGCACAGAGGATTTCAGGAGAGGACTTTCCTTTTTCTCATAGGAGGTTACAGACAGAGTTATATAGTGGAAGGAGCGGGGCATGCCCAGCAGCACAGAGGATTTCAGGAGATTGATATTTTACCTTCTCAAACTGGCTATTTCCATCCTTGGAGACCCAGCCGGGCAGTTTGGAGAGGCGAGTGCTGCAGAATAAAGAATAACATGACACACATGCATCAGCTCTTACACTCCAGTCCCTGCTAAAGCTGCACTGTCAGGAGACATAACAGCGTAGGCATAACTCCTCCCCCTTCTGGATGCAGCTTTGGCTGTGACTAGAGTCTAGAAGAGATTTTTAACCCAAGACTGGATCCTAAAATGGAGCATTTGCATCTTTACTGATCCGAATATGCAGATTTAGCCGGGACACGTCGTATAATGCGGCGCTTTCCTTTACGGTAACCTTTCCATTGCAGGGTTAAAGGGTTAATTGGCGCACTAATCTGATATTAAATCCTTCACCTGTGATAATGGCTGGTGTCTGGGACTGTCTCTCTCGGGCAGACGGAGGTGATGGATGAGCGGCTCACACCTTCATGTCTCACCGCTTAGCGGCTTTTACTGACAGGAAGAGTCTGATTGACGATCACAGTGACAGCTTCTTAAAGGGACGGCGACACGGTGCCAGGAGGACTGCAAGAACGTCCCTTTAATCCGGCATGAATGGAAGCTGATAAGGGACACATCAAGCAGCTATGTGGGTAGCAACCCAGCTTTCCTAGACTACCAATATTTGTTGTCAGCCATCTGCTTAGCCAGACGTCCCATTCAGGACTCCAGTAAAGCTGTGTGATAACCTAGAGCAACCATATTGATTGACACCCAGCTTTTCCAGATTCCTGAAAATGAAACCGGTCTAGTAAAGCAAAGGCAGCCATACTGATGTCACAGACACCCTCATATAACATCTGCTATTAGAGCGAAGAGTTGGGAGACGGATGACATAAGATTTGCCATTCGGGACTCTAGGAAAGTTGTGTGGTAGCCCTTGTGTGAGCTATAATGGGAGTTGCCACCCAGCTTTTCCAGTCAGCTGAAGATCAAATCTGACATTGCCATTCAGGAAAGCTGCAATGACATCTATATTGATGGCCACTCAGCTTTCCCACACATCTGGATAGTAAACCTGTCTTTACATCACTACCTAGGTTTGTCATTCAGGACCCAAGGAAAGTTGTGTGATTGCACCTGCAGCCATATTGTTTGTCACCCAGCTTTCCCAGACTCCTGAACATGAATTCTGATTAGTAAAGCTAGAATACATCTGATTAGTCAGACTTGCTATGTAGGAATCTAGGAAAGCTGAGTGATAGTGAGAGCAATAATGGCGGCCATATTGGTATATATGCCCCTTCTCTTCTCTTACCCCTGCAGTCCTCCCTTCATCCTTATATTTGCCCCTCCTCTTACCCCTGCCGTCCTCCCTTCATCCTTATATTTGTCCCTTCTCTTACCCCTGCAGTTCTCCCTTCATCCTTATATTTGCCCCTTCTCTTACCCTCTGCCGTTCCTCCCTTCATCCTTATATTTGCCCCTTCTCTTACCCCTGCAGTTCTCCCTTCATCCTTATATTTGCCCCTTCTCTTACCCTCTGCCGTTCCTCCCTTCATCCTTATATTTGCCCCTTCTCTTCTCTTACCCCTGCTGTTCTCCCTTCATCCTTATATTTGCCCTTTCCCTTCTCTTACCCCTGCCGTTCCTCCCTTCATCCTTATATTTGCCCCTTTTCTTACCCCTGCCGTTCCTCCCTTCATCCTTATATTTGCCCCTTCTCTTACCCCTGCCGTTATCCCTTCATCCTTATATTTGCCCCTTCTCTTACCCCTGCCGTTCTCCCTTCATCCTTATATTTGCCTCTTCTCTTACCCTCTGCCGTTCCTCCCTTCATCCTTATATTTGTCCCTTCTCTTACCCCTGCCGTTCTCCCTTCATCCTTATATTTGCCCCTTCTCTTCTCTTACCCCTGCCGTTCCTCCCTTCATCCTTATATTTGCCCCTTCTCTTACCCCTGCTGTTCTCCCTTCATCCTTATATTTGCCCCTTCTCTTACCCCTGCCGTTCTCTCTTCATCCTTATATTTGCCCCTTCTCTTACCCCCTGCCGTTCTCCCTTCATCCTTATATTTGCCCCTTCTCTTCTCTTACCCTCTGCCGTTCTCCCTTCATCCTTATATTTGCCCCTTCTCTTCTCTTACCCCTGCCGTTCTCCCTTCATCCTTATATTTGCCCCTTCTCTTACCCCTGCCGTTCTCCCTTCATCCTTATATTTGCCCCTTCTCTTACCCCTGCCGTTCTCCCTTCATCCTTATATTTGCCCCTTCTCTTACCCCTTTAGTTCCCGGCTATGACTTGTGTTGTATATTGCAGAAGTCTGGATGTGATATCGAGTTCACGACTGTTATTGTGATGGATTCTATAGATCTTGTATCCTGGTGTCACCCAACTTTCCCAGGCTCCTGAATATATATATATATATATATATATATATATATATATATATGTATATATAGTTAGGCCGTAAACTTGATATTGTCACTCAGCTTTCCCAGACTCCTCATCTGCAAAGCAAAAAATACATCTCACCAGGCAAATGTGCCATTCAGGATACAAGGAAAGCTGTGTTATAGAGGATATAATAGGGAGCAGGAGTTTGGGAAAAGCTGAGTGTCAATGGATAGGACAGCTGTTATAGCTCCCACACAGACTCTCACTGAACTTTCCTGGAGTCCTGAATGGTTAATCTGTTTAGTGACCTGATCTGCCATTGAGGACTGCAGGAAAGTGCTGTTATAGTTCCTATAGTTCACCCAGCTTTCCCAGATACATCAAACCTCGTCAGACTTGGTATGCAGGAATCTAGGAAAGCTGTGTGTTAGCGAGATCAATAACGGCTGCAATGTTGGTTACCAATGTAAAACCTGACCCGCCAGACTTGGTTTTTACCCAGGAAAGCTGTGTGATAGTAGACGCGTCTGTCACCCAGCTTTCCCACAAGCAGATATAAGCTAAAGCCATGACGTACCTGTGCACCAGGGGCAGGGGCAGGAAGCTGAGGGCCGAGGTCATGTCCAGGCCGCAGTCCAGCATGATGGTGGTGGACTTGAACTTGAGGATGTTGCATGGCAGCGTGGGATGTCCTGACAGGCAGTACTGGAAGAGAGAGGGGGTCCCCGGGGGGACGTCAGTCTGGAGTAACACAGGCATCAAATATTAACGGCTGGAGAGATGAAAGGACGTGTCTGGCGGGCGATGCCGTCTGCGCCCATCAGCTCTGCATTCACCACCGCCACTCAACGGGGTGTCAACTTAAAGGGGAAGACCACCGCACGGCCTAGAAGGGGTTAACCAGGACAACAGAACCTATAGACAAGTCTCTTCTGATCCTGGGAAAGCTGGGTGATGACTAATATGGCCAGCGTTACAACCCCTACGGGTCGCAACACCCAGCTTTCCTACAGAACCTGAAATGACGGCCATAGTGGTCACCGCCCAGCCTGAACTTGAGCATACCGACGGGCCGTATTCACACGGTGCAGTTAGATGGCGATTTTCAAGAGATTTTTCTTAATTGTGGCAAAAAAGATTCAAAATGGCGGCAATGTGGCGTGAATACGATACGTGTGACACGTGGCGGGTTTATTTTCGTACTGCTTAGTGCCATGGTACATAAGTAAGCAACGCCATATGCAGCTGTGGTGGAACTACAAGTCCCAGCAAGGTGCCTGAGCCTGGTATATAGCAATGTGTAGGTAGGGGAGCAGTGGTAGATAGTAAGGGCGCCCCCCATCGGCTCCATGCTGTATACAGCATACAATATGACACATAGACACATAACACGAGCTCCTCACCAGCTTCATTGTGGAGATCCCTTCCTGGCCGCGCACTGCCTGCCGGGATGTGTAGTTCTCCGCTCCGCAGTGACGTCACGATGACGTACGCCTTACGTACCAGACACGCTTTTTTTTTTTTCTCTCTCTCCTCTCAGGCTTCTCTCTATGCTGTCTTCTCCAAGTCTATCACAAGGGGGCGGGGTTGTTATGTCTGCCTCGCTCGGAATTCTGGGAGGTGTAGTCCTCTCCATGCGCTCCCCTTCAAGCTCCCCGGGGAGAAGCCAGCGGTGTCGGGAACTACAACTCCCAGAGTCCCGCCGCGGCCGTTCGGCTGAGGAGCTGCGCGGTGCTGAGTGTCAACATGGCGGTTGGGAGACAGACAAAGACGAGTCAGGCTGGGATGTGAGCGGCGGGGGAGACGCTGGGGGCGAGCTGGGCACGGAGGGCGGGCGTCGTCATCGTCACCATCTCGCCGGGAGTGAGTACGGCCTGCCGCCCCGCTGGGAGCCGAGCCCGGTGACTAGACAGGTGAGCTGCCCGCCGTCCGCACACAAGTTCCGCTCACACAGGAGGACGGCGCCCGGGACATGGGGCTGCGGGGAGAGGCGCCGAGACTGAGCGCTATACGGTATTGGCGGGTGTGCGGGACGTAGCCTATAGATACAGGACGTATTACAGCACTGCTACCTATACACAGGACATATTATACATATGCTATATATACTGCTGTATATACACATGACATATTACACGTATGCTATATATACTGCTACCTATACACATGACATATTACACATATGCTATATATACTGCTGCTACCTATACATATGACATATTACACATATGCTATATAAACTGCTGCTGTATATACACATGGCATATTACACATGCTATATATCACTGCTGCTGCATATACGCATATCACTGATCACTGTCTGTAGGTTACATGTATACACACATACTATATGTGACCTATTACTGATGTATCCCTGACATATTACATATCCTACACTATAGCACTGCTATATATATCCTTATATACCAGCTCACTATATACATCACATATCTGTATACCCATTATATATGACTGTAACTGCTGTCTTTATAGATATTATGTACCTGCTGTATCTACCTGGCATGTTATAGATCACTGCATATATGTAAACAATGTATATATATATATATATCAGTGCTATTTATATGTTATCACTGCTGTGTGTATATGGCATAGAACGTATCATAGTATATATGTATATACATCCTATATATGTACGTGTCATTGTATTATCACTGCTATATGTATACATGGCATATTATATACATTATATACAAACAGGGGACGTATGACTGTTATATCACTGCTGTGTATCCATTATATATACAGTATATGACTAGTATTACTGTATATAGATTATTACAGGACTATTATGTCACCGCTGTGTATCCATTATATATATGACTATATTATTACAGGACTATTATATCAGTGCGGTGTATCCATTATATATATATATATATATATATATATATATATATATATATATATATATATAATATATATATATATATATATATATATATATGACTATAGTATTACTGTATATAGATCATTACAATACTATATCACCGCTGTGTATCCATTATATATATGACTATATTATTACATATAGATTATTACATGACTGTTATATCAGTGTGGTGTATGTGACGTGTTCTATATCATCGCTGTGTATCAGGTGTCAGTATTATACAGCTGCTATGTAAGTGTATATCACTGGTCTATGGAATATATAATGAGCTCAGTAGGTTTGGTATAGTTGGGCTGTTATTGCTGCATGTATTGTATATACTAGCTTTTATATACTATGTGTGTATATGTTTGATCTGTACTCCAGGGATTGTGAGATGTCACTGACTGTCAGACCGGTAGTATGTACATAGAAATCTGTGTAATATCTAGATATAACATGTTATATATCTCTCTCTATACGACTGTGGAGTGTGTGATAGCAGAGTTATAGTACTGGGTGATATATATGATAGTTATCAGTCTCGTTACTGTAATCCTATCGCTGCTCATGTGTTGGATACTTCTTATATCTGTCCTATCTATCTATCTATCTATCTATCTATCTATCTATCTATCTATCTATCTATCTCCTATCTATCTCCTATTTATCCCATATCTATCTATCTGTCTATCTGTCTATCTATCTATCTATCTATCTATCTATCTATCTATCTATCGATCTATCTATCTGCTATCTATCCATCTATCTCCTATCTGTTACATATCTATCACATATCTATCTATCTATTACATATCTATCCATCCATGCACCCCTTTATATTACAATCTGCTCCATAGTGTTTGACTGTAATTCTAAGCTTCCCCATGTAGTCTATAGACAGTGACCCCAATTTGAAGGGAGACATAGCGTGTTGTATATGGGCACTGCCGGCGTTATTATATATATAATATTAGTGTATACTTGTCGGCTGGGGCAGTGATGGACTCTACCCTCTATTCTGTATGTTCACAGTCACAGATGTAGCAGAGCTGAGCTTGTCATTAGACGCTACTGATCACTATGTGCTGTCCATACAGATGTGTATATAATGGCTATACGCTGCTATATTCTGTGGAGGGATAGAATGTAGATACAGAAGTTTCCGTCCGTTGAGTTTGGTGGTGCCCTGACCAGGGAGTATATAGGAGGGGGTCTTCACCTGTGGCTGTGTCTGTACGGACAGGATTGTTTGTGTCTCTCTTGTTACATTGTATCAGTCACTGTATTTATATAATATATATATATATATATATATATATATATATATATATATATATATATATATATACAGCGAAGTCGCTGTATATAGTCCAGGAGATTCCTTATCCTATATATATATATATATATATATATATGTACAGTACGTCCCTTGTGTATATTGTTTCTGTGTGTTCTGTTTATAAGTCTCTTGATACTTTGTATCGGTCACTATATTATAATATATGGAGATGGAGAAGTTGGTGCCCCTGTATATAGTCCAGAAGATTCCTCATTCTATATGATCTCCGATCCATATACAGTGTGTGTTCCTGTGTGTATTGTTTCTATGTGTCCAGTTTATAACAGTCTCTTGTTACATTGTATCAGTCCCCGCATTATTATAATATATGTACAGCGGAGTCCCTGTATATAGTCCAGGAGATTCCTTATCCACATCAGGATATCCCTCAGAGCAGACAACACACTCGACTCTGCTACATCTCCTACTTATACTATGGGTTTAGTGTTCCCCTCTATATTACCATGAATCCTCGTATAAGTACATATGTGTGTATATATCAGTAGATTCGGGGTGTAGTG
>NW_027440430.1:77365-105346 GCF_031893055.1 Leptodactylus fuscus
AGCAGAATAGTGAGCGCAGCTCTGGAGTATAATACAGGATAAGTAATGTAATGTATGTACACAGTGACTGTACCAGCAGAATAGTGAGCGCAGCTCTGGAGTATAATACAGGATGTAACTCGGGCAGTACAGGATATGTCATTTATCTATACATTTTGTCAATCTATGTGTCCCTTTCTGTTCTGTATAAGGCCCCATGTACATGACTGTGTGCAGTTGGGTGGTACGTGCATTGTCACCTGAGTACATTCTGTTATACACTCACCTATATGAGGACATCTGATCCATTCTGTTCCGATGATAGGGATCAGGATAGTGCCTGCTCTACTGTATATTCATCGAAACGGACCTTCAGATGACACACTCAGACGTATATGAAGCCTTAGATCTTTGGCATGTGCACATCTCCTCCTCCACTGTGATGATGGAACTACAATATACATATGTACTGTATATATCCATCTACACACATATATACATACGGCCGGCATGTAACACTGTACTGTAATAATGATGTGTCCGGATTCTCGCCTGGTGTATTGTGGATGTCCTCGCCATCAGACATGTGGTGGCAGCGCCTGCTGAGGGTTAATATTGTCAGATTTGCGCCTGTGGATAAGGATCAGTAATCTGCCTTCTGCGGACAGGTGCCGCAGCGATGACACATGGGGGCTCTTGGTACGTTTTAACCTCTGCCAGCAGGATCGGGGAATATTGGTCCTCAGAGGCCGGAGTAGTGAGAGTTATAGGCAGAGCCTTAATGTCTCCTCACTGCGGCCTCTGAGGCGAGAGGAAATATGGAGGATGTCATGTGGAGACCACTACAGGGCTCACAGCTGTCAGCACCCAGCTTTCTACAGAGCCTGCATGGCTTACACACCTCTACTGTCCGTGCAATAACATTAGTGGTAGTGCAGGGACTCCCTTATATCAACAGGTAGCAGAGAGCCTGGAGATGGAGGAGGGGTCCCTGCCATAGGAAGTGATGTCTACCCCAAGGATACTTCTGGGGTCCAGCATAGGGGCAGCGGTGACCAGACAGGGATAACATGTCCTATCAATATATCAGGGCGCTGTCTGTCAGTAAGCAGCGCTGTCTCCGAGGGCTTCAGTGCATGTACATGTGAATGTATACAATGGATCTCACAGCCATCGCCTTCTGGGGAACATATGTTTAGATGTTTCTCTCAAGTTTGGTGTTATACAGTGTGACTGCCAGCAATGAGAGCCAGGAGGGGTATACAGGGTATATAGCGGTTATATCTCAGCTGTGTGCACAAGTACAGGTGTGTGTATATATGTATATTTTATAATATATAATGTGATAATACTGTGGAACTGCGCTCAGATGTTTTGGCTATGTTCTAGTACATAGGAGTAGTATTATAGTAGTTATATTCTTGTAAATAGGAGCAGTATTATAGTAGTTATATTCTTGTACATTGGAGGTAGTATTATAGTAGTTATATTCTTGTACATAGGAGGTAGTATTATAGTAGTTATATTCTTGTACATAGGAGTAGTATTATAGTAGTTATATTCTTGTACATAGGAGTGGTATTATAGTAGTTATATTCTTGTACATAGGGAGCAGTATTATAGTAGTTATATTCTTGTACATAGGAGTGGTATTATAGTAGTTATATTCTTGTACATAGGGAGCAGTATTATAGTAGTTATATTCTTGTACATAGGAGTAGTATTATAGTAGTTATATTCTTGTACATAGGAGCAGTATTATAGTAGTTATATTCTTGTACATAGGAGTGGTATTATAGTAGTTATATTCTTGTACATAGGGAGCAGTATTATAGTAGTTATATTCTTGTACATAGGAGTAGTATTATAGTAGTTATATTCTTGTAAATAGGAGCAGTATTATAGTAGTTATATTCTTGTACATTGGAGGTAGTATTATAGTAGTTATATTCTTGTACATAGGAGGTAGTATTATAGTAGTTATATTCTTGTACATAGGAGTAGTATTATAGTAGTTATATTCTTGTACATAGGAGTGGTATTATAGTAGTTATATTCTTGTACATAGGGAGCAGTATTATAGTAGTTATATTCTTGTACATAGGAGTGGTATTATAGTAGTTATATTCTTGTACATAGGGAGCAGTATTATAGTAGTTATATTCTTGTACATAGGAGTAGTATTATAGTAGTTATATTCTTGTACATAGGAGCAGTATTATAGTAGTTATATTCTTGTACATAGGAGTGGTATTATAGTAGTTATATTCTTGTACATAGGGAGCAGTATTATAGTAGTTATATTCTTGTACATAGGAGCAGTATTATAGTAGTTATATTCTTGTACATAGGGAGCAGTATTATAGCAGTTATATTCTTGTACATAGCAGGTAGTATTATAGTAGTTATATTCTTGTACATAGGAGTAGTATTATAGTAGTTATATTCTTGTACATAGGAGGTAGTATTATAGTAGTTATATTCTTGTATATAGGAGTAGTATTATAGTAGTTATATTCTTGTACATAGGAGCAGTATTATAGTAGTTATATTCTTGTACATAGGAGTAGTATTATAGTAGTTATATTCTTGTACATAGGAGGTAGTATTATAGTAGTTATATTCTTGTACATAGGAGGTAGTATTATAGTAGTTATATTCTTGTACATAGCAGGTAGTATTATAGTAGTTATATTCTTGTACATAGGAGTAGTATTATAGTAGTTATATTCTTGTACATAGCAGGTAGTATTATAGTAGTTATATTCTTGTACATAGGAGTAGTATTATAGCAGTTATATTCTTGTACATAGCAGGTAGTATTATAGTAGTTATATTCTTGTACATAGGAGTAGTATTATAGTAGTTATATTCTTGTACATAGGAGGTAGTATTATAGTAGTTATATTCTTGTATATAGGAGTAGTATTATAGTAGTTATATTCTTGTACATAGGAGCAGTATTATAGTAGTTATATTCTTGTACATAGGAGTAGTATTATAGTAGTTATATTCTTGTACATAGGAGGTAGTATTATAGTAGTTATATTCTTGTACATAGGAGTAGTATTATAGTAGTTATATTCTTGTACATAGGAGTAGTATTATAGTAGTTATATTCTTGTAAATAGGAGCAGTATTATAGTAGTTATATTCTTGTACATTGGAGGTAGTATTATAGTAGTTATATTCTTGTACATAGGAGGTAGTATTATAGTAGTTATATTCTTGTACATAGGAGTAGTATTATAGTAGTTATATTCTTGTACATAGGAGTGGTATTATAGTAGTTATATTCTTGTACATAGGGAGCAGTATTATAGTAGTTATATTCTTGTACATAGGAGTGGTATTATAGTAGTTATATTCTTGTACATAGGGAGCAGTATTATAGTAGTTATATTCTTGTACATAGGAGTAGTATTATAGTAGTTATATTCTTGTACATAGGAGCAGTATTATAGTAGTTATATTCTTGTACATAGGAGTGGTATTATAGTAGTTATATTCTTGTACATAGGGAGCAGTATTATAGTAGTTATATTCTTGTACATAGGAGCAGTATTATAGTAGTTATATTCTTGTACATAGGGAGCAGTATTATAGCAGTTATATTCTTGTACATAGCAGGTAGTATTATAGTAGTTATATTCTTGTACATAGGAGTAGTATTATAGTAGTTATATTCTTGTACATAGGAGCAGTATTATAGTAGTTATATTCTTGTACATAGGAGTGGTATTATAGTAGTTATATTCTTGTACATAGGGAGCAGTATTATAGTAGTTATATTCTTGTACATAGGAGCAGTATTATAGTAGTTATATTCTTGTACATAGGGAGCAGTATTATAGCAGTTATATTCTTGTACATAGCAGGTAGTATTATAGTAGTTATATTCTTGTACATAGGAGTAGTATTATAGTAGTTATATTCTTGTACATAGGAGCAGTATTATAGTAGTTATATTCTTGTACATAGGAGTAGTATTATAGTAGTTATATTCTTGTACATAGGAGTAGTATTATAGTAGTTATATTCTTGTACATAGGAGCAGTATTATAGTAGTTATATTCTTGTACATAGGAGTAGTATTATAGTAGTTATATTCTTGTACATAGGAGGTAGTATTATAGTAGTTATATTCTTGTACATAGGAGTAGTATTATAGTAGTTATATTCTTGTACATAGGAGTAGTATTATAGTAGTTATATTCTTGTACATAGGAGGTAGTATTATAGTAGTTATATTCTTGTACATAGGAGTAGTATTATAGTAGTTATATTCTTGTACATAGGAGCAGTATTATAGTAGTTATATTCTTGTACATAGTAGTATTATAGTAGTTATATTCTTGTACATAGGAGTAGTATTATAGTAGTTATATTCTTGTACATAGGAGGTAGTATTATAGTAGTTATATTCTTGTACATAGGAGTAGTATTATAGTAGTTATATTCTTGTACATAGGAGTAGTATTATAGTAGTTATATTCTTGTACATAGGAGCAGTATTATAGTAGTTATATACTTGTACATAGGAGTAGTATTATAGTAGTTATATTCTTGTACATAGGAGCAGTATTATAGTAGTTATATTCTTGTACATAGGAGGTAGTATTATAGTAGTTATATTCTTGTACATAGGAGTAGTATTATAGTAGTTATATTCTTGTACATAGGAGCAGTATTATAGTAGTTATATACTTGTACATAGGAGTAGTATTATAGTAGTTATATTCTTGTACATAGGAGCAGTATTATAGTAGTTATATTCTTGTACATAGGAGCAGTATTATAGTAGTTATATTCTTGTATATAGGAGCAGTATTATAGTAATTATATTCTTGTACATAGGAGTAGTATTATAGTAGTTATATTCTTGTACATAGGAGCAGTATTATAGTAGTTATATTCTTGTACATAGGAGGTAGTATTATAGTAGTTATATTCTTGTACATAGGAGTAGTATTATAGTAGTTATATTCTTGTACATAGGAGGTAGTATTATAGTAGTTATATTCTTGTACATAGGAGTAGTATTATAGTAGTTATATTCTTGTACATAGGGGGCAGTATTATAGTAGTTATATTCTTGTACATAGGGGCAGTATTATAGTAGTTATATTCTTGTACATAGGAGCAGTATTATAGTAGTTATATTCTTGTATATAGGAGCAGTATTATAGTAATTATATTCTTGTACATAGGAGCAGTATTATAGTAGTTATATTCTTGTACATAGGGACAGTATTATAGTAGTTATATTCTTGTACATAGGAGTAGTATTATAGTAGTTATATTCCTGTACATAGGGGCAGTATTATAGCCGTTGCTGGTATATTTTTGTACATAGGGGGCGGTTTTATATTTCTAATATTTTAGTGGTAACTTTTGCAAGTACAGTAAAATGTGACACGTGATGTCCCCTCCCCCACCTCCTCCCAGAGTAGAGTATATGATTTCTCTGCTCCATCCTGCAGTATAATATTAGGATATAGTATATAGTAGAGGTGTATTGTTCAGGTGCCTTCACCTTGTAACCTCATAGGGTTTTCTGGATATTTGGGATCCCTATTAGTTATGGCTGGAGTTGCCCTTTTACCCCTCCCCCGCTATCGCTTGCTCCCCGTTGACATGACACATGCTGTATACTCTTGGCCGTAGCTCCTGATATTCCCGTCCCTGGGCCGGTGTCTGCAGGCTTTGGGTTACCATGTAGTATAAGCGTCTCCTCGGATCCTCCGGTCTGTACGATACATATTTCTGCCTCTCGTTACTTCCTGCGCTATATTTGGACTTGTCGTCATCCCTCTCCTCATTTGGGTCACATTTACACTGAGAAGTCCTTGAGATGCCGGGACACTTTGTTCTCTCAGCGCCGGAGTTTCCTCCACAGCAGACATACAAGAGCTGAATTATTAATGAATTGTATCTTCGTATTATATATATGGGATTGTCTGCGGGCCCCGGACTTCTGGCGAATGGCACTGCAGGGGTTAAATCTGTACGTCTCGCCTGCGCTGGTGTGAACAGATGTTTCCGCTTTATATCATCACTTGTACGGTGCGTCACGTGGCGGCGGAGGTGGTATCTATATATAGGGGTCGGGGGGACCCTGTGCTTAGGGATAACTTCTGTGATAATGGTGGGGGGCAATTGTCCCTGTGCAGCCATGTTGTTCAGTCACATGGCCCGTTCACCCCTCAGCCAAATCAATGGGACTGAGCCACTATCTCAATGTACACCTGATCCATTAGGGGGTCCCGAGTGTCTTACGGCTGCCAATGAGGGAGAACCCTTTAAGGAATGTTTCTGTCTCTCCCATAGACTTTAAAGGGGTTTCCAGGACTTATTGATCAATTACCTATCCATCGACGATCGGTGAGCCCCCACGACCCTCGCAGAGGAGCGCTACCTCCGCTTCATAAGTTAGATTTCATTGATCGGTCACTTGGCCTATTGGTAAGTGAATGGGCTAAGCTGCAGTACCATGCACAGCCACTATGCAATGTACGGCGCTGTGCTTAGTAAGTAGGACAGAGGCTGCAGCAGATCGGAAGCGATCCTGATTATCTGATCCCCACCGATCATGACATGATCGCCTATATTAAAGATAAGTCCCTGGCTCGCTGGTGTGATCGCACCTCTGAGATTGTCACCTGTCAGGCGTTTATGGAGTACCCCTTTAAATCATCTGTTATGATGGATGGGCGTATTAACATAACCCACCCCTAGGAGCCTGATGGGCATCGGATGCCTTTCCTTTATTTCCTGCTGATACCAGTAATCTGTGAGCAGGATCCCATCAGACTGACACCGTCCCTCCGGCGTGACAGGCCCAACATACGAAGCGCGCAAAGCGATCAAAGAAGCGCGTCTCTCTGTAGCTGGCAGTCAGTCTGCTGGAGGGTCCTCGCCGGGCGCCCTGTGATCTCCCTGCAATAATAGAGACAAATCAGCAGCACTGAGGCCGTTACACCACACTACGGGGCCGGCGGCGCTCGCTGGGGCTCCCGTCAACAACCTGACACGGAATTAAAAGCAGCATATCGCTGACTGCGGGAGCCATTGTGTACAGCCAGACAAGACACACAAAAAAGATTCTGCCTAGTCCAGATGTTTTCTGCAAGAAAGGAGACGAGGCAGAAGTTTGTGTTTGGTTTTATCTCATCTCTTAAAGGGCTTTTCTGGGACTTGTATATTGATCTTCTCCACAGCTAGAGTTGCCACACCCGTGCTTTGCTTCTTGCACACACAGCTCTGCTTTCTCCGTCTCCCTCTACACCCACAGCTCTGCTACTTACATATTTCCTCAATGCCTACAGCCCTCTTCCTGCATGCACTTGTTTATTCTGTTTTCATGTCTCTGCAATCACCTATCCCAGCTCTGCTACATCCACTTTCCCCACTACACACACAACACTGCTACTTCCACAATTCCATCACATGCTCTGCAATATTCACATTTCCCTCACTACACACACAGCACTGCTGCTTCCACTTTTCCCTCACATGCTCTGCAAGATCCACATTTCCTCCACTACACAAACAGCACTGCTACTTCCACATTTCCCTCACATGCTCTACAACATCCAAATTTCCTCCACTACACACACAGCACTGCTACTTCCACAATTCCATCACGTGCTCTGTAACATCTGCATTTCCCCCACTACACACACAGCACTGCTACATCCACTTTTCCCTCACATGCTCTGCAACATCCACATTTCCCCTACTACTCACACAGCACTGCTTCATCCACTTTTCCCTCACATGCTCTGCAACATCCACATTTCCCCTACTACTCACACAGCACTGCTTCATCCACTTTTCCCTCACATGCTCTGCAACATCCACATTTCCCCCACTACACACACAGCACTGCTTCTTCCACTTTTCTCTCACATTCTCTGCATCATCCACATTTCCCCCACTACACACACAGCACTGCTTCTTCCACTTTTCCCTCACATGCTCTGCAACATCCACATTTCCCCTACTACTCACACAGCACTGCTTCATCCACTTTTCTCTCACATTCTCTGCCTCATCCACATTTACCCCACTACATACAGCACTGCCACATCCACTTTTCCCCACTACACACAGCACTGCTACTTCCACATTTCCCTCACATGCACATTTCCCTGCTCTTCTGCATTCATATTCTTCTTGTACATACAGTCCTTGTCAGCGTCCATACACGGAGGTAACGTATAAATAACACGTACACGTGACTGGTCACATGACTCTGATATCATGTCCATTTGCAGGACTATAAATTACCATCTATCAGTTTACAGCCTTGCACTGTGGAGAGAATTTCTCAAATTACTCCCCAGAGGTCTTGACACCCCACCCCATAAAAAAAACTAACTCCCCTTAAGAAGTTTTATCATCTAAAAACAAACATTTGTTGGGAAATGGAATTATGGGTAATTTTCCTGTATAAAAGGTGCCCTTGTAATACGTCGCCAGCAGCGGCTCTAACGTTTACCTTTCGCCATCGCTCATGTTCATTGTATTTGCCGCCGAGCCGTAATAATCGTTATATTATTGGATTATCCTTATTACAGGGAGTAATAATATTTACTGCTCCAGTCTGTATTGTGCTCTAACACGGGGACTAAATGAATGGGATACAAACGTCAGTCTCCTACCGGAGCCGCGCGCCGCATCTCACCGCTATGCAAATACTGCGTCTATCACGGCTAATGTGTGTGCTGTGCGTGTCCCAGGAGTGTAAACATGTCATTTGTCTGCTAGTGAGTGTGGGATACAGCATGCTGGGAGAGAAGAGGCCGAACACAACAGAGGGGCTTCATCTACACAGAGGGGGCTACACCGCAGTGCCCACAGCACAATCATCACATTAAACCACTAAATATCTGATCAACATCTGCCCTCCACATGGATAAGCGGAGCCGTTCAGAAGGGCGTCTGGTCCCTGTACTATATAGTGCAGTGGTCCTCCACCTGCGGTACGGCACGCTATCCCCAGGGATATGCCCACTATCTACTATTATACTTCAGACCCTCACAGTATGGTTAGCACAGGCCTAACAGGACAAACAGTCTTACTGTACCTCTCTCGCAGCCGGCCTCCTTGGTGACATCAGGGACCACTGGGACCCAATCACGTGGCATGATGACACATAGGGTAGTAATAAGTGCAGCTTTCCACACCATTATATGGGAGAGGGAAGGGGTTAATGGGGCCTTTTTGCTGAGTGGGAGGCCTATTATACTGAGTTTGGGGTCACTGAGGGGGTCATTATACTACATGGGGGCACTGAGGAAGCCATTATACTGCATGAGGAGGCACTGAGGGGTCCATTATACTACATGAGGAGGCACTGAGGGGGCCATTATACTACATGGAGAGGCACTGAGGGGGCCATTATACTACATGGAGAGGCACTGAGGGGGCCATTATACTACATGGGAGCACTGAGGGGGGGTATTATACTACATGGAGAGGCACTGAGGGGGCCATTATACTACATGAGTGGGCCATTATACTACATAGGAGCACTGAGGGGTCCATTATACTACATGAGGAGGCACTGAGGGGGCCATTATACTACATGGGAGCACTGAGGGGGCCATTATACTACATGAGGAGGCACTGAGGGGGGGTATTATACTACATGGAGAGGCACTGAGGGGGCCATTATACTACATGAGGGGGCCATTATACTACATGGAGAGGCACTGAGGGGTCCATTATACTACATGGGAGCACTGAGGGGGCCATTATACTACATGGAGAGGCACTGAGGGGTCCATTATACTATATGGGAGCACTGAGGGGGCCATTATACTACATGAGGAGGCACTGAGGGAGCCATTATACTACATGGGAGCACTGAGGGGGCCATTATACTACATGAGGAGGCACTGAGGGGGGTATTATACTACATGGAGAGGCACTGAGGGGGCCATTATACTACATGGGGGCACTGAGGGGGCCATTATACTACATGAGGAGGCACTGAGGGGTCCATTATACTACATGGGAGCACTGAGGGGGCCATTATACTACATGAGGAGGCACTGAGGGAGGCATTATACTACATGGAGAGGCACTGAGGGGGCCATTATACTACATGGGAGCACTGAGGGGGCCATTATACTACATGAGGAGGCACTGAGGGGGGTATTATACTACATGGGGGAACTGAGGGGGCCATTATACGACATGAGGAGGCACTGAGGGGTCCATTATACTACATGAGGAGGCACTGAGGGGGCCATTATACTACATGGAGAGGCACTGAGGGGGCCATTATACTACATGGAGAGGCACTGAGGGGGCCATTATACTACATGGAGAGGCACTGAGGGGGCCATTATACTACATGGAGAGGCACTGAGGGGGCCATTATACTACATGGAGAGGCACTGAGGGGGCCATTATACTACATGGAGAGGCACTGAGGGGGCCATTATACTACATGGGGGCACTGAGGGGGCCATTATACTACATGAGGAGGCACTGAGGGAGCCATTATACTACATGAGGAGGCACTGAGGGGTCCATTATACTACATGGGGCACTGAGGGGTCCATTATATTTCATGAGGAGCGCTGAGGGGGCCATTATACTACATGGAGAGGCACTGAGGGGGCCATTATACTACATGGAGAGGCACTGAGGGGGCCATTATACTACATGGGAGCACTGAGGGGGGGTATTATACTACATGGAGAGGCACTGAGGGGGCCATTATACTACATGAGTGGGCCATTATACTACATAGGAGCACTGAGGGGTCCATTATACTACATGAGGAGGCACTGAGGGGGCCATTATACTACATGGGAGCACTGAGGGGGCCATTATACTACATGAGGAGGCACTGAGGGGGGGTATTATACTACATGGAGAGGCACTGAGGGGGCCATTATACTACATGAGGGGGCCATTATACTACATGGAGAGGCACTGAGGGGTCCATTATACTACATGGGAGCACTGAGGGGGCCATTATACTACATGGAGAGGCACTGAGGGGTCCATTATACTATATGGGAGCACTGAGGGGGCCATTATACTACATGAGGAGGCACTGAGGGAGCCATTATACTACATGGGAGCACTGAGGGGGCCATTATACTACATGAGGAGGCACTGAGGGGGGTATTATACTACATGGAGAGGCACTGAGGGGGCCATTATACTACATGGGGGCACTGAGGGGGCCATTATACTACATGAGGAGGCACTGAGGGGTCCATTATACTACATGGGAGCACTGAGGGGGCCATTATACTACATGAGGAGGCACTGAGGGAGGCATTATACTACATGGAGAGGCACTGAGGGGGCCATTATACTACATGGGAGCACTGAGGGGGCCATTATACTACATGAGGAGGCACTGAGGGGGGTATTATACTACATGGGGGAACTGAGGGGGCCATTATACGACATGAGGAGGCACTGAGGGGTCCATTATACTACATGAGGAGGCACTGAGGGGGCCATTATACTACATGGAGAGGCACTGAGGGGGCCATTATACTACATGGAGAGGCACTGAGGGGGCCATTATACTACATGGAGAGGCACTGAGGGGGCCATTATACTACATGGAGAGGCACTGAGGGGGCCATTATACTACATGGGGGCACTGAGGGGGCCATTATACTACATGAGGAGGCACTGAGGGAGCCATTATACTACATGAGGAGGCACTGAGGGGTACATTATACTACATGGGGCACTGAGGGGTCCATTATATTTCATGAGGAGCGCTGAGGGGTCCATTATACTACATGGGGGCACTGAGGGGGCCATTAAACTACCTGAGGAGCACAGAGGGAGCCATTATACTACATGAGGATGCACTGAAGGGGCCATTACACTACATGAGGGGGCCATTATACTACATAGGGTCACTGAGGGGTCTATTATACTACATGGGGGGCACTGAGGGGCCATTATACTACCTGAGGAGCACAGAGGGAGCCATTATTCTATATGGGGACTCTGAAGGGGCCATTATACTATATGGGGGCACTGAGTGGGCCATTATACTACATGGGGGGGCACTGAGGAGGCCATTATACTAATTGTTGTACTGCTATAAGTGATGCCTACTTTGGGGTGCTCATTTGGGACATTTTCTCACTAGGGTGTACTTTGAAGTGTCTGAGATCCAGAATATAGTGCACAGACTGCTGCAGTCCCTGTGTAGTGGCTTGGTGCCGTTCCTGTAGTCACAGTGACTGGCCACTATACAGGCTCCGGGGCTATCTGATCCTGGCTCTGTACATTATATAGTACAGGGATCAGATGCACACTATAAACAGCTGATCAGTGCAGGTACACTGCTCGCCTTCACTGCCCACATACATCGGTGAGCCATACGTGTCCATGACCCTGTGTAAGGTGAATACACAGATCAGGAACACCCCACAGAACCTACTGTATACTCTATATACTCTGACCCAATCATCTATCCATCACTAGCTGGCCCTTGCTATAGTCCTTACATGCACTGCTTACTCATGACCTTGCCCCCTTGTATACGGCCTCGTATATCTCACCCCTGGGATACGCCATTGTCTCTACTGTTCACCTGATGTTATGGCAGCTCGGGGGGGGGCACCATAGTCTTAATGTTAATCTACGTTTCCTTCTAGTATTTTTTTCCTCCCAAGTTTAGGGACCTGATGTTGGGTTGGCGATTGGGTGAGACTGCGCTGATCCATGCAATCCCCTGCAGTCGTGCAGTCTGCTGCCGCCAGATGACTTGTCATTCTCAGCGTTATTTATATTCTCCTATTAGTCGCGTATATAGCGTACGTCTGCGAGCGCTCAGAACACCCTGTTCCTCCAGGCAGCGCACCATTAGCATAAAGCTGAATTTTAGGATCACCAGATATAGGATTGTCGTGCGCCCCTGCCGTGCAATGCACAGGTGCAGCATTATACGGAGACCTAATATGGCACTGTTATACGGGAACCTTATATAACCAGGGTATGGGTCTATGTATAGATCACCGCTGGCCCTAGCTAACCCCCAGGTAAACCAGTTTGGCTGTATGTTAAAGGAGTTTTCTCATCTTACGGTATATCACTGCACTATGTCATCACTTTATGATTGGGGGGGGGGGGGATCTGACCTTTGGGACCTCCGACAGCCCTTAAAATAACGGGACTGTGACGCTGGTGCTGTTTCTCCCTGTACAGTGGTTACTGCAAGAAACTGCATTGTTGCCCTTTTTATGTGAATATAAGATTGGCCATAAATAATACCGCCACATAACGAACAAAAAAATAATCGTACCACTCAAAATAATACTGCTACATAGTGTGCTCAAGGTGATAGCGCAGTGCAGTGAGCTCAGAATAGAAGGGGGGGGCCACAGTTGCACATTCTATTCTGGTCAATACCCCCACCCTAGTAACACCCATGGCACTATATGTCTGTCTATGCTGTAATACTGTGGCGTTAACATAAATAATATTGCCATATAGACACTGTAATGTGATAGCGCCATAGGGTGAGCTCAGAATAGAGAGATGGCTGGAGGGGGGGGGAGGTTCCTAGAAGGCTAGACCGTGCTACCAAATGGTGCAAAACCGCTATAGGGGGACTCTCAGACTACAGACCCCCCCCCCCCCCATCCCTTGTGGCCTCAGTGTTGCAAACCCCATTGGCGTGAGGGAGCCTGGTGCATGTCCAAGTTGGTAAAGAGCATGATTGGTATTCACCTGCCCTTGCACTATAGGAGGTGACATGAGGGCAGAATAAATAATGCCGCCCCCCTTATGCTTTTGGATATGGAATGGAGTGGTCCGGTGCAGGCAGCGGTGACTATCTTCCTAGAGCAGCGTGTAGTCACCGGCAGGAAAATCATAAGCCATAGAAATGATCAGGGGTTAAAAGGAATTGTTCAGCCTTCACCTATGAAGCAAACGTAATGCGATCTGTGCTGTGCAGGGCTAAAAATAAAAGTGTCAGACGGCGGAGCTGCAGACGCTGCGCTCCTCCGATATCGCAGGAAATCACGCGGTGACATCAGGCAGGTGAAGCCTGAAACGTTCAACTTTATTTAAACACCGAGCACTGAACGACGACTTGGGTGGATTAACCCCAAAAGTGTACCGTTGCCCTAATACCGCCCCTAAAACTGTATAACTTATATAGTACCGCTATGGTGTTGATATAAATAATAGTGCCATATTGTTCTCCTGAAATAATAGTTCTACATAGTGATTCCAAAATAATAGTGCCACAGTGACTTCAAAGTAATACTGTTACATAGTGATCTTGAAATAATAGTGCCACATAGTGACTCCAAAATGATGGTGCTACATAGTGATATCGAAATAATAGTTCTACATAGTGATTCCAAAACAATAAACAATAGTGCCACAGTGACTCCAAAGTAATAGTGTTGCATAGTGATCCTGAAATAATAGTGCCACATAGTGACTCCAAAATGATGGTGCTACATAGTGATATCGAAATAATAGTTCTACATCGTGATTCCAAAACAATAGTGCCACTGTGACTCCAAAGTAATAGCGTTACATAGTGATCTTGAAATAATAGTACCACATAGTGACCCAAAAATAATAGTGCTACATAGTGATCTCAAAATAATAGTGCTATATAGTAACTCTAGAGTAATGGCGCTACTTAATGATCCCAAAATAATAGCGCTACATAGTGATTACAAAATAATAGTGCTACATATTGATCCTAAATTGGTACTATAGTTATCTCAAAATAATAGTACCACATAGTGACCCGAAAGTAATAGTGCTACATAGTGATTCAATAATAATCGTACTACTACTGGTCCGAAAGTAATGCTACGTAGTGATTTTAAAGTACCACAGTGACTCCAAAGTAATAGTGCACTATAGAGATCCCAAAATAATAGTGGTGTTTAGTGACGCAAAAGTAATAGCACCACGAAGTGCCCTCAGAATAGAAGTGCTGCATATTGTTCTCAGAATAATAGTGCCATATGGTGATTCAGAATAATAGTACAACATGGAGACCTAAGAATAAAAGCACTGCTAATGGGTGAACCCAAAGTACTAGCACCACATAATGATCCCAAAACAATAGCGCCGTAGTAACCTCAGACCACAAGTCACATAGTGTAAACAAATGCTGCTGCACACCGTAAATAGGTGAAAGGGTGAAACCAATTTTTTTATTTTTAGTACATTAATTTTTGGTACATAAACACCATGGATTGATTTGACAAGCATAAAGAGAGTACTAGATCAATAAATGAACATAACGTTTCGGTCATTTTGGACCTTCATCAGATCGGATCTAGTATACGGAAAGCAGAGTGCGCAGCAGGGTCAGTGCTGCGCACTCTGCTTTCCGTATACTAGATCCGATCTGATGAAGGTCCAAAATGACCGAAACGTTATGTTCATTTATTGATCTAGTACTCTCTTTATGCTTGTCAAATCAATCCATGGTGTTTATGTACCAAAAATTAATGTACTAAAAATAAAAAAATTGGTTTCACCCTTTCACCTATTTACGGTGTGCAGCAGCATTTGTTTACGCTGTATACGAGTCGCAGGACTCTCTGACTGCTAGCACCCATATTCTCTTAAGTTATTAAGTGTGCGGTTCCACTGATATCTATATATCACAAGTCACATAGTAACTCCAGAATAACAGTGACGCCTAGGCCGATGGCATCCTAGTACCCGTGCAAGAGTACCTGTTAGTGTAACTGCCATAGTGACCTGCTGGGACTAGGAGTGGAAGTTGTAATGCCCGATTCAACAATAGCCAGGTGTCTAACCGGTAGTACATAATGGACACAATGTTCTGGAAAACAAATAATGAGCGTCTATCCAGATAAATCCAGTTTCTTGTTCTTCTTGGCCTAAGAAAATGTCTTCTCACACAGCCTCTTTTGTAAGTCATTTGTTGCCTTAAGTTCTCTGCCTTGTATGTGTGAACAAAAACTTCTTATATTGTAAGGCTCGTGAGCAGTTCATGCTCACAGCTGCTTTTTGTCACAATGTATCAGTGTACAAACAATTGCAGTATAGATCGCTCCTGTTTTCACACACTGATGACTCTTAAAGGAGACCTTTCACCACCGCTGCAAACTCCAACTCTTTACACCCTTCAATAGGCACCGTTCCACTGATTCGGTCGCAGTTGGAATTTTTTCTCTAACCTTTGCCGTTCCCGAGCAATCGTTCTCTTAGTTACTGCTCTCAATATACTAATTCTGCTCTGCACTCTCAGGTGGGCGGTCTCAGACTACCTGCTTTAGCCAAGGACCGCCCACCTTGATGGTAATGAGCAAACTGAGTGCTGAAAGTAAAAAGCAATTGCTTGGGAACGGTGAGGGCTAGAGAAAAAATTCCAACTGCGTTGGAATCGGTGGAGCGACTTCTTTTGAAGGATACAAAGAGCTGGTAATTGTGAAAGGTCCCTTTTAACTATACTCCTACATCGTGACAACATTACTGTGTGAAATTACAATGGACAGAAGAGGGGGGTTTTTTCGGCGTTTTCTCCTAAATATCGCATTGCATTTGTGGTTTTAGTCTGAATGTCCTTCCATAATTTTTAGTCACCGTTCCAGTTTATGGCATCCTCTCGGTAACAGGAAGGCCCCCGGACACATACTAATTATAGCTCATAAAGATGGATGCCAGCGGACGCTAATATATTCATTTTTTAGAGAATTCATGGTAACCTTATGCTGCCTAATAAGTGTTATTTCACTATTGATCTGTGCTGCTCCCGTATAGTGTAATGACTGCATTATCTAAGTGTGATGTCCGGGGCACTGCTGGAGGGGCAGTAATATCACATCAGTAGCCATGTATGCTGAATGGACGTCCGCCTGTCACCGCTGCTCTGACCCCTCTAACAAGTCCGACATTTGTTATCCAAATAGGTCATTAGAGGCCGCAGTGTACAGATCCTGCACCGAGATGGACGGTTATACAATGGAGATCAGAATTTTATTGCTTTACCATTTATACTCTAGAAATGACCAGACCTGCTGCTGAAAACTTGTACAGGCTGCAGTTAACTTCTACATAAGAGCAGTATTATAGTAGTTATATTCTTGTACATAGGAGCAGTATTATTGTAGTTATATTCTTGTACATAGGGAAATAGTATTATAGTAGTTATATTCTTGTACATAGGAGTTGTATTATAGTAGTTATATTCTTGTACATAGGAGTTGTATTATAGTAGTTATATTCTTGTACATAGGAGGTAGTATTATAGTAGTTATATTCTTGTATTACATAGGAATAGTATTATAGTAGTTATATTCTTGTACATAGGAGTTGTATTATAGTAGTTATATCTTGTACATAGGAGGTAGTATTATAGTAGTTATATTCTTGTACATAGGAGGTAGTATTATTGTAGTTATATTCTTGTACATAGGAATAGTATTATAGTAGTTATATTCTTGTACATAGGAGGTAGTATTATAGTAGTTATATTCTTGTACATAGGAGCAGTATTATAGTAGTTTATTCTTGTACATAGGAGCAGTATTATAGTAGTTATATTCTTGTACATAGGAGCAGTATTATTGTAGTTATATTCTTGTACGTAGGAGTAGTATTATAGTAGTTATTCTTGTACGTAGGAGTAGTATTATAGTAGTTATATTCCTGTACGTAGGAGTAGTATTATAGTAGTTATATTCCTGTACATAGGAGCAGTATTATAGTAGTTATATTCTTGTACATAGGAGCAGTATTATAGTAGTTATATTCTTGTACATAGGAGGTAGTATTATAGTAGTTATATTCTTGTACATAGGAGTAGCATTATAGTAGTTATATTCTTGTACGTAGGAGTAGTAGTATAGTAGTTATTCTTGTACGTAGGAGTAGTATTATAGTAGTTATATTCCTGTACATAGGAGCAGTATTATAGTAGTTATATTCTTGTACATAGGAGCAGCAGTATTATAGTAGTTATATTCTTGTACATAGGGGCAGTATTATAGTAGTTATATTCTTGTACATAGGAGCAGTATTATAGTAGTTATATTCTTGTACATAGGAGCAGTATTATAGTAGTTATATTCTTGTACATAGGAGCAGCAGTATTATAGTAGTTATATTCTTGTACATAGGGAGCAGTATTATAGTAGTTATATTCTTGTACATAGGAGCAGTATTATAGTAGTTATATTCTTGTACATAGGAGCAGTATTATAGTAGTTATATTCTTGTACATAGGAGGAGTATTATAGTAGTTATATTCTTGTACATAGGAGGCAGTATTATAGTAGTTATATTCTTGTACATAGGAGTAGTATTATAGTAGTTATATTCTTGTACATAGGAGGCAGTATTATAGTAGTTATATTCTTGTACATAGGAGCAGTATTATAGTAGTTATATTCTTGTACATAGGAGTAGTATTATAGTAGTTATATTCTTGTACGTAGGAGGCAGTATTATAGTAGTTATACTCTTGTACGTAGGAGTAGTATTATAGTAGTTATATTCTTGTACGTAGGAGTAGTATTATAGTAGTTATATTCTTGTACGTAGGAGTAGTATTATAGTAGTTATATTCTTGTACGTAGGAGGCAGTATTATAGTAGTTATACTCTTGTACGTAGGAGTAGTATTATAGTAGTTATATTCTTGTACGTAGGAGTAGTATTATAGTAGTTATATTCTTGTACGTAGGAGGTAGTATTATAGTAGTTATATTCTTGTACGTAGGAGTAGTATTATAGTAGTTATATTCTTGTACGTAGGAGGTAGTATTATAGTAGTTATATTCTTGTACATAGGAGGTAGTATTATAGTAGTTATATTCTTGTACATAGGAGCAGTATTATAGTAGTTATATTCTTGTACATAGGAGTAGTATTATAGTAGTTATATTCTTGTACATAGGAGTAGTATTATAGTAGTTATATTCTTGTACATAGGAGTAGTATTATAGTAGTTATATTCTTGTACATAGGATTAGTATTATAGTAGTTATATTCTTGTACATTGGAGAAATATTATAGCAGGTATATTCCTGTACATAGGGGCAGTATTATAGTATTACAAATACTAATGTTTCATTAGTATTGATCAAGGTTCTTCTAGTGCTGGTATACACCTGTATACAGTGTGCTCCTCTGCTAGCAGTGATGAGTACAGGGCATATAGCTCCCTGCACCTCTGTGTGTGTGTATACACACACACACACACACACACACACACACACACACTACTATGTGGCTGACTCTCACATCATTGCTTCTTCTTGCATGATGTATCTCGGTGACAGGCCTGGTATACAGTGATGTGTATATGGCCGGTGTCTCTCTTCAGGGCTCCTGATCTCCATAGTGTTTGTGTATAGGGTCAGCACCTTGTCTGCTGCGATGCTCTCAGTATGGCGGTACACATGTCCTGCTCTCAGTTGCTGGAGATCTATGACTTCTCCTCAGTGATGCCGCTCTCCTTTCCTGGAACCATGAGTCAAGAAATGACAAGAAGAAACACAATGTCTCAATGAAGTGTCACCTCCTGTATCTAATACACCGAGGCCTCGCGTCACTTATGATGAATGCTCACAAATTGCTGGATCTCGGGTCGTTTGTTCTTTTATCGAAATTGCTTTTGTTTAGACCCAAATTTTTCATTGCCAAGTGAAGGAAAGGATCAGTTTTGTATTATGAGTTATGTATCCCAGACCTATTCTACAGGGGTATACAGGGTGTACGGAATAGTAGCTGTCAGTACATATAGATGTATATGGGGTGTATAGGATAATATAGAGCTGTAGGTATATAGATGATTTAAAGATCTCTGTATATAAGTATATGCTGGGTATACAGAACAATATGGATGCCTCATGTCTACTCTCCATCCACCACAGTGCAGCTCGGCCCCTTATACAGGGTCTCCTATCCCCCTGCCCCACGCCTATAGATGAGGGGTGCGGGGTTATTGAGTGGCCGCTGCAGTCTGTGATTACATACACGTTGGGCTTTGTTGTGCGCAGTGTCTCCGATGAGCGCCTTCCCCTCAGACAGCTCCTTGTGCCGCACTCCTCATAATGGGAGCTGACAGATTGTTGCGATTCCATTTCTGAATTATTTGCAGTCCTTGCGTTGCTTAAAGGCGCCGCTCGTGGCCCGTCTATTAGTGCGCAGATTGTCTCATCTCCTCGTCTTCTGGGGATGACAGATGATGGCACTACAGACCGAGGAGGTGTACAGAGACCTTGTCCTATAATGTCCCGGCGGACTCCTCGCCCCATTGTGCTGTGAGATCCAGTAATAAGTGCCACTTCCTGACGTCTTCCCTCCTAGATATTCCACCGTCTCCTGCGAGTGGAAAAGTGGCGGGAACTGCAGCAACTCTGCCACAAAGTGTCGACAGACCACGTAAAGTTACAGAGGGAGGCGCCAAGGAGCATAGTTATGAAGTGTCGCAACACTCTGCTGACCCAGTAACTGCAGAGTCCAAAACTCCTTTGGTGTTATAACATCAGAACAAAAACTGTGTGGCCGGGCAGCTGTCAGACGGAGCGGTGTAACTGTATGACCACGTGTCAGACAGAGCGGTATAAAGCACAATACACACTGGACTCTGGAGCGGTATAACGCACAATACACACTGGACTCTGGGGCGGTATAAAGCACAATACACACTGGACTCTGGAGCGGTATAAAGCACAATACACACTGGACTCTGGAGCGGTATAAAGCACAATACAAACTGGACTCTGGAGCGGTATAAAGCACAATACACACTGGACTCTGGAGCAATGTAAAGGACAATACACACTGGACTCTGGAGCGGTATAAAGCAGAATACACACTGGACTCTGGAGCGGTATAAAGCAGAATACACACTGGACTCTGGGGCGGTATAAAGCACAATACACATTGGACTCTGGAGCGGTATAAAGCACAATACACACTGGACTCTGGAGCGGTATACAGCACAATATACACTGGACTCTGGAGCGGTATAAAGCACAATACACACTGGACTCTGGAGCGGTATAAAGCACAATACACACTGGACTCTGGAGCGGTATAAAGCACAATACACACTGGACTCTGGAGCGGTATAAAGGACAATACACACTGGACTCTGGAGCCGTATAAAGCACAATACGCACTGGACTCTGGAGCGGAATAAAGCACAATACGCACTGGACTCTGGAGCGGTGTAAAGCACAATACGCACTGGACTCTGGAGCGGTGTAAAGCACAATACACACTGGACTCTGGAGCGGTGTAAAGCACAATACACACTGGACTCTGGAGCGGTGTAAAGCACAATACACACTGGACTCTGGGGAGGTATAAAGCACAATACACACTGGACTCTGGAGCGGTATAAAGCACAATACACACTGGACTCTGGGGCGGTATAAAGCACAATACACACTGGACTCTGGAGCGGTATAAAGCACAATACACACTGGACTCTGGAGCGGTATAAAGCACAATACGCACTGGACTCTGGAGTGGTGTAAAGCACAATCCGCACTGGACTCTGGGCGGTGTAAAGCACAATCCGCACTGGACTCTGGGGCAGTGTAAAGCACAATACACACTGGACTCTGGAGCGGTATAAAGCACAATACACACTGGACTCTGGGGCGGTATAAAGCACAATACACACTGGACTCTGGAGCGGTATAAAGCACAATACACACTGGACTCTGGAGCGGTATAAAGCACAATACGCACTGGACTCTGGAGTGGTGTAAAGCACAATCCGCACTGGACTCTGGGCGGTGTAAAGCACAATCCGCACTGGACTCTGGGGCAGTGTAAAGCACAATACACACTGGACTCTGGAGCGGGGGTGGGGTTCATGTTTCAGAACTTGACTGGCCACACACAGTCCTGACCTCAGCCCCATCCAACAGCCAAGGGCTGAACTAGAGCTGAGACCATGAACCTGGCCCTCCTAATCTCTGATATCCGTGTGTGACCTCACAAATCATCTTCTGGATAAAGGACTAAAAATTCCCATGGACACCTCCAAAATCTTGTAGGAACCTTTCCCAAAAGAGTGGAAGAAAGGGGTAGGGGGACGCCATGTTAATGTCAGTGGTTTTAGAAAGAGATCTTATAGGTGTACATGTCCCAATACTTTTCTCCATCTAATGTACACAGTGACTGCACCAGCAGAATATTGAGCGCAGCTCTGGAGTATAATACAGGATATAACTCAGGATCAGTACAGGATAAGTAATGTAATGTATGTACACAGTGACTGTACCAGCAGAATAGTGAGTGCAGCTCTGGAGTATAATACAGGATAAGTAATGTAATATATGTACACAGTGACTGTACCAGCAGAATAGTGAGCGCAGCTCTGGAGTATAATACAGGATGTAACTCAGGATCAGTACAGGATAAGTAATGTAATATATGTACACAGTGACTGTACCAGCAGAATAGTGAGCGCAGCTCTGCAGTATAATACAGGATAAGTAATGTAATATATGTACACAGTGACTGTACCAGCAGAATAGTGAGCGCAGCTCTGCAGTATAATACAGGATAAGTAATGTAATATATGTACACAGTGACTGTACCAGCAGAATAGTGAGCGCAGCTCTGCAGTATAATACAGGATAAGTAATGTAATATATGTACACAGTGACTGTACCAGTAGAATAGTGAGCGCAGCTCTGCAGTATAATACAGGATAAGTAATGTAATGTATGTACACAGTGACTGTACCAGCAGAATAGTGAGCGCAGCTCTGGAGTATAATACAGGATAAGTAATGTAATGTATGTACACAGTGGCTGCACCAGCAGAATAGTGAGCGCAGCTCTGGAGTATAATACAGGATATAACTCAGGATCAGTACAGGATAAGTAATGTAATGTATGTACACAGTGACTGTACCAGCAGAATAGTGAGCGCAGCTCTGCAGTATAATACAGGATAAGTAATGTAATATATGTACACAGTGACTGTACCAGTAGAATAGTGAGCGCAGCTCTGGGGTATAATACAGGATGTAACTTGGAATCAGATACTTATGAGCTGACATCTCGGGCACCTATTGCCTAGAATTAGATCGCCCGCTCCCTCCACCACCCCGGTAACTTCTGATGTGTGATACGAGGGGGCACTACTATCTGGCACATCCGTTTCTCTCTCATTGGCTGGCATTGTTCTATGCAGTGATTTCCTTTTGTGAAATGTCTCAATTTATTCAGTTCTTTCCTTTTACATATTGTTACATTTGGTAATTAGAAGTGAAGGGTCCTTGAAGATGGCGTTTCCTGCCTCGCCGCCCCCCTGCACCGCATACAGGGACTTCTAGCGCGCACAGTGTTTAACCCCCCGTTAGCCGGAGCAGACGTCAATCTGAAGGGTTTGGCGTGTAAATGTCAGCCGTCGTCTGTGGCTGGGTCTCCCCCTCCTCCCGGCTCTCTTGAAGTCCTGCTGCCTTGTTTTTCAATTAGCTCCTATCTCAGACAGCCCTATTGACATCAATCTTTATACCTATGAGATTCTTCCCCCGTCTCGTTTTTTTTTTTTCTTCCGAGATGCAGCATTTCAGCCAAGTCTGACTAATCTTTATTCCTTATCTATTCTCCCCACCCTAATGCATTGTCTCCCCTCGCTGCACTTCTGCTTCTCCTCCTGGCAGGTGGCATTTCGGGGGTACGGCTTTACCCCACACAGGTATACAGCATTGAGTCCTGTATACAGTCTTGTAGGAGAGATGAGTTCTAAATGGTCAAGTGACACAGAACAATCCAAGGACAACTTTATAGATGTGTATGGACTATTGTCACTATGGGGTTGTCACCCAGCATTCGTGATTATATTATATCCATAGGTATGGAGGTGGCCAGACGTGTTAGTCAGGGGTGACCTTAAGGGCAGCCATATTGGTTTTCAGCCAGCCTATAGAATCCAATATGGTTCTTCTATGTAGTGTTGGCTTTACAAATTTTGACGTTTCTTACTTGATTCCCCGCAGGTTCATCTTTTTCCTGAGGACCCAAGGGACCAGCAGGTGCATCCCCAGAGGGCCGTGCAGCCGCTTCCTTGGATCGGGTCGTCTTCTCTCCCCGGCATGGTGCCCGGCCGTGGCTGGCCTCGCCTATGATCCTGCTGATATGCGTCCATCTGCAGACGGAAGTGTCCTGAGGTCAGCAGCTTCTTGTGTCTTCCTGTCTACCTTTTATATCGCCACTTTGCAGTATTTTTTGTGCATGCTGGACATGACCATATAAATTATTCTATTATATCATTTGCACTTGTTGCATTTGTTATTCCAAGGCTCTGCCTGGATTGACAAGGTTTCCTGCAAGCCGCGCAGCAGCGACCTGGTGATGGCTGCCTTAGTTCCTATTTACTATCCTTGCTGCAATATCATGCACAGCCAATATGAGCTGCAGTGTAAAGCACAAGGGTCAGAGGGGTGTTGTGGACGAAAAAAATTTGTTTAAAAAAAAAAAAAAAAAAAATTCGTTAGTGCTATTAATGGGTTAATAAGGGCACACATATACCTTTTACAGTATTTTGAGTATTTTTGGGTTTCTCTTGGAGCTTCTGGCATCTTCTGCATTTATTTACATGTAACTTCCTGCTGTGTTAGCTCATGCAAGGCATCATGGTAGTTGTAGGCTGACTCGCACTACCTCTCTCCCTCCCCATCCCTCTCTCCCTCCTCCCCATCCCTCTCTCCCTCCCTCCCCATCCCTCTCTCTCTTCCTCCCCATCCCTCTCTCTCTTCCTCCCCATCCCTCTCTCTCTCCCCCCTCCCCATCCCTCTCTCTCCCTCTCCTCTCCCTCCCCATCCCTCTCTCTCCCTCTCCCTCCCCATCCCTCTCTCTCCCTCTCCTCCCCATCCCTCTCTCTCCCTCTCCCTCCCCATCCCTCTCTCTCCCTCCCCATCCCTCTCTCTCCCTCTCCCTCCCCATCCCTCTCTCTCTCTCTCCCCATCCCTCTCTCTCTCCCTCCCTCCCATCCCTCTCTCTCTCTCTCTTCCTCCCCATCTCTCTCTCTTCCTCCCCATCTCTCTCTCTCCCTCCCCATCTCTCTCTCTTCCTCCCCATCTCTCTCTCTTCCTCCCCATCTCTCTCTCTCCCTCCCCATCTCTCTCTCTCCTCCCCATCTCTCTCTCTCCCTCCCCATCTCTCTCTCCCTCCCCAGTCCCTCTCTCTCTCCCTCCCCATCCCTCTCTCTCTCCCTCCCCATCCCTCTCTCTCTCCCCATCCCTCTCTCTCTCCCCATCCCTCTCTCTCTCCCCATCCCTCTCTCTCTCCCCATCCCTCTCTCTCTCCCCATCCCTCTCTCTCTCCCCATCCCTCTCTCTCTCCCATCCATCCTCTCTCTCCCTCCCCATCCCTCCCCCATCCCCTCTCTCTCTCCCTCCCCCATCCCTCTCTCTCTCCCTCCCCATCCCTCTCTCTCTCTCTCTCTCTCTCTCTCTCTCTCTCTTCCCATCCCTCTCTCTCCCTCCCCATCCCTCTCTTCCTCCCTCCCTCCCCATCCCTCTCTCTCTCTCTCTCTCTCTCTCCCTCCCCATCCCCTCTCTCGTCCCTCCCCATCCCTCTCTCTCTCTCTCTCTCTTCCCATCCCTCTCTCTCCCTCCCCATCCCTCTCTTCCTCCCTCCCTCCCCATCCCTCTCTCTCCTCCCCATCCCTCTCTCTCTCTCTCTCTCCCTCCCATCCCCTCTCTCTCTCTCTCCCTCCCCATCTCTCTCTCTCCCTCCCTCTCTCTCTCCCCCCCTCTCTCTCTCCCCCCCTCCCCATCCCTCTCTCTCTCCCCCCCTCCCCATCCCTCTCTCTCTCCCCATCCCTCTCTCTCTCCCCCATCCCTCTCTCTCCTCCATCCCTCTCTCTCTCTCCATCCCTCTCTCTCTCTCTCTCTCTCTCTCTCTCTCTCTCTCTCCCTCCCCATCCCTCACTCTCTCTCCCCATCCCTCTCTCTCTCCCTCCCCATCCCTCTCTCTCTCCCTCCCCATCCCTCTCTCTCTCCCTCCCCATCCCTCTCTCTCCCTCCCCATCCCTCTCTCTCCCTCCCCATCCCTCTCTCTCCCTCCCCATCCCTCTCTCTCCCTCCCCATCCCTCTCTCTCCCTCCCCATCCCCTCTCTCTCTCTCCCCATCCCCTCTCTCTCCCTCCCCATCCCCTCTCTCTCTCTCCCCATCCGCTCTCTCTCCCTCCCCATCCCCTCTCTCTCCCTCCCCATCCCTCTCTCTCTCCCTCCCATCCCTCTCTCTCCCTCCCCATCCCTCTCTCTCCCTCCCCATCCCTCTCTCTCCCTCCCCATCCCTCTCTCTCCCTCCCCATCCCTCTCTCTCCCTCCCCATCCCTCTCTCTCCCTCCCCATCCCTCTCTCTCCCTCCCCATCCCTCTCTCTCCCTCCCCATCCCTCTCTCTCTCTCTCTCTCCCTCCCCATCCCCTCTCTCTCTCTCTCCCTCCCCATCCCCTCTCTCTCTCTCCCCATCCCTCTCTCTCCCTCCCCATCCCTCTCTCTCCCTCCCCATCCCTCTCTCTCCCTCCCCATCCCCTCTCTCTCTCCCCATCCCTCTCTCTCCCTCCCCATCCCCCTCTCTCTCTCCCTCCCCATCCCTCTCTCTCCCTCCCCATCCCTCTCTCTCTCCCTCCCCATCCCCTCTCTCTCCCTCCCCATCCCCTCTCTCTCCCTCCCCATCCCCTCTCTCTCCCTCCCCATTCCCTCTCTCTCCCTCCCCATTCCCTCTCCCTCCCCATCCCTCTCTCTCTCCCCATCCCTCTCTCTCCCTCCCCCTCTCTCTCTCCCTCCCCATCCCCCTCTCTCTCTCCTCCCCATCCCCCTCTCTCTCTCCCTCCCCATCCCCCTCTCTCTCTCCCTCCCCATCCCCTCTCTCTCTCCCCATCACTCTCTCTCCCTCCCCATCCCTCTCTCTCTCTCCCTCCCCATCCCCCCTCTCTCTCTCCCCATCCCCTCTCTCTTTCTCTCCCTCCCCATCCCCTCTCTCTCTCTCTCTCCATCCCCATCCCTTTCACTCCCTCGCCATCCCTCTCTCTCTCTCTCTCTCTCTCTCTCTCCCTCTCTCTCTCCCTCCCCATCCCTCTCTCTCCCTCCCCATCCCCTCTCTCTCTCCCCATCCCTCTCTCTCCCTCCCCATCCCCCCCTCTCTCTCCCTCCCCATCCCTCTCTCTCTCTCTCCCTCCCCATCCCTCTCTCTCTCTCTCCCTCCCCATCCCCTCTCTCTCCCTCCCCATTCCCTCTCTCTCCCTCCCCATTCCCTCTCTCTCCCTCCCCATTCCCTCTCTCTCCCTCCCCATCCCCTCTCTCTCCCTCCCCATCCCCTCTCTCTCCCCATCCCTCTCTCTCCCTCCCCATCCCCCTCTCTCTCTCCCTCCCCATCCCCCTCTCTCTCTCCCTCCCCATCCCCCTCTCTCTCTCCCTCCCCATCCCCCTCTCTCTCTCCCTCCCCATCCCCCTCTCTCTCTCCCTCCCCATCCCCCTCTCTCTCTCCCTCCCCATCCCCCTCTCTCTCTCCCTCCCCATCCCCTCTCTCTCTCTCTCCATCCCCATCCCTTTCACTCCCTCGCCATCCCTCTTTCACTCCCTTACACCCGCTCCCTGTCTCACTAGCCATTCCGCCCACTACTATCCCTTCCCAACTAACTCAGCCCACCCCATTATACTTACCAGTCTTCCTGTCCAGGCTTTCCCTCTTCGGGGACGATGACTTCTCCTCTTTGGCTCTGCTGGCACGTGCACAGGCCGGAGGTGCCTCAGAATCCTGCGCAGTAGAGATGGAGTTGTGGCTACAGCACAAGGCCGGGACTATTGTGCACGTGCCAGCAGAATAATAGAAGAGGACGGGCCATCTCCGCAGAAGGATTGTCTGGACAGGAAGACTGGAGAGTGTGATGGGGTGGGGGGGTGTTTAGATTAGTGTAGAAAATGCATTTTATTCCAGTCAATCCCTTTAACACAAGAGGGGATTGCAGACTACCATAGACTCCATTACACAGGGCTCTAAGCTGGAGTC